>NC_057814.1:609317413-609587413 GCF_018294505.1 Triticum aestivum
AGATACTCTACAACAGACTAATATGCCTGATTTCATATAATTGCATTAATGATCGAACAAATCTGTATTATATTCCTTCCCATGGTTTATTATTTTCCAGTCCATAATCCTCCTCCTATGGAGTGATATAAGTCCGACAGCAAAGCACAGGGTATCGTCTAGTGTTCCGTAAATGTCAACACTGAGAAAGAATGATATGGGACTCTTGGGTAGCCTCTTGACATGGGACTCACATGTCACTAAAGAAAATATCTCTATGTTATGCAACTTTGAGTTATGGTGTGAACACTTACAACCAGCAAAGGGATCAAACGATTGGAGTATAACATTTTTTATTTGCTACTTCCTCGTGTAAAGAAATATAAGATCGTTTAGATCACTAAACTTAAATCTTGAACTAGAACCTCGAGTCTTACATTCTTTTCGGTTTTCGCTACCATCTAGCACTACCAGAATCGCCTCATTGAGTTCCGGCGGCAAAGGGTGAAAAGCTCTCGGCAAAATCTTTGTTGAGTGTTATACTAAGCATACGTCACTCAGCAGTGGTCGCAACAAAGATTTTGGGGAATTTATAGACAGGTAATTTGCAAATGAGAAAGATTAAAGACAAAGACGACAATGCCACCTGACAAATGTTTGTCGAGCGCCAACCACGGGGCACTCGACAAAGCTCGCCACGCCACGACGCTCTACGTGTCCACACTTTGCCTAGTGCCAGCTGATGGGTAGCCAGCAAGGCGTGGAGCACCACATGATGCCATTTATCCCCATCTTTTGTCGATTGTTCCATAACAGACAGTCCACAAAAGCAATGCCAAGTGCCCCAAAACAGACACCCGGCAAAGCAGATGTAGAGTATTTTGTTACGGATGTTCCTTATAAGTTTCAACGGAAATTTTGTTGGGCCCTTAAGTTTCAAAGTACCAAGTAAAAACAGATTGCATTAAACAAGATTACATAATGTTGATTGTATTTTCTTTTTACCTCCAATTTATCATCAAGACAACTAGTCAAAACTATCATTTTACCTTTGGTGGCAATAACACACTGCAAGCCTTTTTGTCTTTGTTGTCAGTCGAACAGATTACCTGCAAATTAAGCTAAACTCAGCCAACATACAGACATCTGTCTTGAAGATTCACTACAAGAAATATGTCAACTTGCGACCATCACTATTGGTCGCTGAAAGGTCATTGTTTTTCATTTACGACCTTTTTGTGACCAAAAACAGATGGTCAAAAGCTGACGGTCGTAAACTGAAATTCACGACCTTCTTTGTGATATGTAAAAGATCGTTGGTTCTTCGACCAAAATTTTGGTCACTAGCAGCCTCCCCAAGCCACGTAGGATCCAGTGTGGCAAGCAGACGTGGATAAGAATCAGCCCGGTCTGATTAGGTGTCTATATGGGCCGAGCCCATTAATTCAACCCATTTATATATATTTTCCTGTCAATTTTCGCTAGCTACATGGGCCTAGCCCCGCAATTCAGCCTTTTTATTTTCTGGGCCATGGCCTTTTTGGCTCAACAATTCCAGATTTTTTATAATTACATTTTTCTTTTCTTTTTTACGATGGGTTAATTAGTCAGATGGGCCCCAATTGTAAGTTCTGGTAATTGGTCCCAGTTGTCAGGTTTTAGTAAGTGGGTCCTAATTGTCAAGGTCATATTCTTCGGATTTCAATTTCATAGTAAATAAATAGCCAATATTTAAATTGGCCAGACAAAAAATACAAGTAGTACTTCGAATAACAGCAGCCAAAATCAGTATGGAGCTGCTACTCTATAAATAACACATAATACATTTTCAATCACGGTTTTACAAGCTCTATGTGTAATAACTAGAGAATATACAAGCTCTACAAGTGTCTTCAGTCTTCTTCAACATGGAGCTCCTTCGGTAGCGAGCACAAACTAGGCACCTGGAAGGCAATTTTAGATCATAAAAACAAATGTTCCAAGCACAGCTTAGAGAAAAGAACCAAGTAAATTTGCCCAACCATATTTACCACAGTTTAGAGAACAGAATCCTAAACAAAGTAGCATCAAACAGCGGTGGGTGCTCAACCTATTTACCATACACAAGCAACACTTAAACCATAGCATGTACATATACTTGGGTTACATTAGGGGGTTCAGAATGTACTCAATATATTCTAATAAGAAGGATTGGGAGCAGAGGGAGAGGGAGGTGGATATGGACGTGCTACCTGCTGCTGCTGCGGTGCCTCTTGGTGGTCGTGCTTGAGCTCCTCCTGATGCTGCTCACTAACCTGCAAGACAAACAAGACCATGGGTGAGCTGCAGCACAGGCACATACAAGAAGTGAAGTTAAGGAGAAGAACCTGGAAGAAGAGAGGTGCTCTGTCCTCCTCCGTTCGTGCCCGTCCTCCTCCGTGCCAGTGTCGAACAGCCTCCGTTCGTCGCTTGCAAGCACCATGCACCTTGGTTGGCCATGAAGCCCTTGTCCTCTGCTGCACGGATGAAACCCAAAGCATCAGTACAGCTACACTGGCACATAGTACAGACATGGTATCACAAACGTTCTCACTAGCTAGGATTTTTTTGGTATATCGTATACTGACATGTGCAACTCTAACTAAATTGATCATAGAAATGAAAAGAACTGTAAGAACGAGTTCATTCAGAACCCAGGCATGTAAAATTTTAAGCACCAGCAGAACAGATCTAACAAACCAAACCAGCAGAACAAAGTGCGTGAATCCAAGTGGCTCCCAAGCAAAATCTCCAGCGAAACTACAATGCAACGTATGGTAAGTTACAACAATGTCTGCAATGAACTTTTGAGCAGCTACAGCAACCGGCCTTGTTCTGCAGACCACAAAATTAGGAAATAGATTTAAAAACATGTCATTCATGTGGACCAATAATCACTGAGTTGGAGGGAAACTGCGGTTTCTCTCAGGCTGGAACTACAACGTGCTAAAACAACCCTAAGTGGCTCTATTCATGTGGAAGAATACATCTCAGGTGCTAAACCTGAAAACAACATGATGTGCAGAAACTAGACCTTTTAAATTGTTTTCTTATCCATGGCATCATCAGTCTTAATCAAACCAGAGCAAGTAAAGGATCTTGTGTTCAGAGCATACACTACACTACACTTGCAGCAGCACAAGCTTATGTTCAGAGCATACACTACACCCGATCTTACTTAACAGGTGGTTGTTCCAATCACCTACAGCCTGCCTCAAGCCCTCAACTCGATACAGTCAATCTACACAGACAATCGACAGCTAAAGAACAATGCAGCATTCTGGTGAAGCAGCAAGCATGCCTAGATGGTGACTCCCGCGAACAGAGAAACCTACCACTTGGGGACTTAAACGAGGAGTAGCCGAGGTTCCTGCTTGTGTTGCCATTGCTGAAAAAAAAGTATACATTAATGCTTAAACAAGATAAACAGTACATGGATACAAAAAGGGTAGCAAGATTAAAAGAATGATTTAGAGAATGGACGACTGGTCCACATAAAAGTCAGAACATCAATCAAACAATCGACAATTTTCTTCAACAACGTGAACTGCAAATCCAAATGCAGATTCTAGAAAGTATGCACCCCAAGCATCTGTCCGAAATAAGAACAGAAACAAAAAGGAGGGCCAGCAAACTCAATCTACTCTAAACACTACAGCAAAAGGTCTGTCGGCATGAACGACGAGAATAGCATGTAAACCAGAACTTGATGTCATTTTATAGCGAGTTGCTTTAGCCTATCGACTGGCTAGTTAGATACATTTGGCTTTCATCACACTATAAGCCTCCAAGGTCCAACAGTTAGTAGATAAACCTCTATAGATGGATACCTTTGGCTGTCATTTAATACATTGAGGACCACAGACAGATAAACTAACTAAATTCAGAAACAAATGTGAGTTATCGACCCTCCAGACTAGCATACTTATGTCAGTTTATCCTTACGTAGCTTAATGTCCTAAGAAACAGCATGCGGGCTATCCACATCTACTGTCCAGCACACAATAGAAACAACTAGTGGTGCAGCAACTCCTCCAAGAAGAATTATTAGCTGCAAAATTATTTCATTCCTCATGGCCATACAAGCAGTAATCTACATGCAACAGAGTGTGCCTCAGTCACGGGATCTAGGCAGAGGACGGAGGTAGAGGTAAAGTGCTGACCGAAGAGGTTACTGGCGATGCAGCGGTCGCATTGCAGGCCGGCCACCACCGTCGCGTGGTAGAGGTGGTCGCGGCAGGATGCACGGCCTCTTGGGAGACCCGGCGGAGGAGGTCGGTGTCGCCAGCGTCCAGCCAACGCGCGCGAGCGCGCCAATCTACGGGGGTGCCATCGAGGAGGCGGAGAGGGCGCCAGGGGGTGCGGTGGGCGACGGAGAGGAGCCGTCTGAGACGCACCGTCGACGGACACAGCGCCGCAGCCGAAACCCTAGTCATGGGCTAGGGGTCACGGCGATCCGGCGCTCCGCCTCACGTACGCAGTCTAGCACGACAGGCTTGCCGTTGCCGGGAGCAGGGGCAGCGGCAGGGCGCCGCGTCGCCGGATCGCAGAGGCCGCGCGGCGGTACAGCGCCATGATACGTCTCCAACGTATTGATAATTTATGAAGTATTCATGCCATGTTTACTATTGTTTTATATGATCTTGGTATGATTTGATTAGAACTAACCCGTACTGACGCTGTTTTCAGCAGAACTAGCGTGGTGTTGTTTTTGTGCAGAAATAAAAGTTCTCAGAATGTGTTGGGGATATAACTACTAGTGTAACCCGCCCAGGAGGGGCCGGGTTACGCTATGACGATTTATCATATGAAGCCCAATATCAAGCTTGAAGATGGCGGTTCAGTTAAGGGCCCAAAGCCCGCAGGCAACCTAAGGCCCGTAGTGATAAACCGCCATAATGGCATGACTTGTATTGTAAGGCAAGATTAACTAGTCACCGAGCTGGACACTGTTGATGAGCCGGCCGGGACTCTGTAGGCCGCGGGGCGTCAACCCGTGTATATAAGGGGACGACCCGCCGGCGGCTTAGGGCAAGTAACATCAGATCGAGAGCCGGGCATAGCGGATTCACTCCCTGGTCATCGAAACCCTAGTAATTCCTCCTCAACTGGATTAGGCTTTTACCTTCACCGCAAGAGGCCGAACCAGTATAAACCCTCGTGTCCTTTGTCCCGTTTTAACCCCTTTAAGCTTCCTAGTTGCGATGGCTCCACGACTAAGTCCTTTCACGAGGACATCTGCCATGACAATTCCACGACAGTTGGCGCCCACCATGGGGCCAGCGCACGGTGGATTTCAGTTCTTGAAGGGCAGCTTTGAAGGGCTCAAGGGATACGCTGTGGGCCGGATGACCAAGAGTCGTCGCGGCAAGCTCTACATCGACGACGCCGCTGGGTCCCGACGCCGGCTCAATTGAGTACGGGTACCGGGTTCCCTTCGGCGGAATCCACGTCTTCATCGGCCGGATTGGCGAGCCGGGCCCTGAGCCGGACATCTGCACCGACATCATCGAGACGGCTCAGCGCGCGAGACCCGCCCGGGCTCAGCCCGCTATGAAGCGTGCCTTCGTGGGTTGCATCCATGGAGGAGAACTTTCTGAAGGATCCGTGGACGGCGGTGAGACGGCCGTTTACTCCAATGGTGAGTCGTCCACTGGTGAGACGGATTCGTTATACCAATCGCAAGATGGCGGGCTTGGGGGCCGTTCCGATGGCAGCAGTATTCCGGACCCCTTTGAGCCGCCGAGCAGAGTAAGGATCTTCATGGCTGGCACTCAACCTGCTCAAAACTCTACGGTTGCTGCAGCAATAACTTCCGGGTCAGGAGCAGCCGGGGCAGGAGGCCATGTGCGCCCGCCGGCTCAGGTGCTGATTGATCTCATGGACCAATTGACGGCCCTGTTAACCGCCACAGTTATTCCGGCGAGTCAAGCTGAGCATGATGCAGAGGTAGCACAGGTACGTGAGGAGATAGCCCGAGCCAAAGAAGCCCTAGCAGCTGAGGACACCAGATTGGCCGCGGAGCGGGCGGCTTTGGATGCTCGGGCTCAACAGATCCAGTCAGAGGCTTTCCAGCGTACGATGAGCCTGAATGCATCTAATGAGGTGATGAGGAGGAGGCACTAGAAGGCTCAATCCCGTTTGCCTCCGGTTTATGATCCTCGGAATCTCTTCTGCACGCCCAGAGCCGGCCCTAGTAACCCGCCGGAGGCAAACCAGTTTATAACATCCGGAGCGGGGGCACCGGTTCAGCCCCGGGTGATGGAACCTCCTCACGTGAATACGGCCCCGCCTCGCTACGTACCAACACCACCGGGTCATTTTTCCAACCCCTTGGAGAACCTGATCGCTGCATCGGCGCGTTTGGCGGCTCTCCCAGTGGATGGCGACTCTCCAACAGCAGTTGAGACGCGAAGGGTCAGAGAACTTCTTCAGACGGCTCTGGCCCAGCAGGAGGCTTATTCCTATAGTCGAGACAGGATTCATTCGACTCCTCGCCCAAGCCGGAGCCCAAGTTACAACAGACATATGGATTCGGAAGCCTTGTCAAGCAACGCCCAGCGCCGTAACTAGCCAGGTGGGCATAATCCAGTACAGGACAGGATACGTCGAGAGGATCAACAGGTGGCTCACCAGGCGGCTCAGCAGGCGGCTCAGCAGGCGGCTCACCAAACCGTCTCGGATTATCCAACGACCTCTATTGAGGCAGGTGTGGCCACAAGAACCGGTGGCGTTCCTTGTTTGGTGCCGGCTTTGCGTAATGAGCGTTTGCCCAAGGATTTCAAGGGACCCCGAAAGGTGCCAAATTACACAGCTGATTTACAGCCCGGGGCGTGGATTGAAAGCTATGAGATGGCCATGGAGCTGTTGGAGGTCAGTGATGCGGCGATGGCCAAGTACTTCACCATGATGCTAGACGGAACGGCCCGCACTTGGCTGAATGGGCTGCCGCCTAATTCCATTGGGTCATGGGCAGAGTTAAAAGCCCGGTTTATCCAGAACTTCAAAGACACCTGCAAGCAGCCCATGTCAATTATGGACTTGACTAATTGCAAGCAAGAAGAAGGTGAGTCCACCACTCATTGGGTGCGCCGGGTCAAGGAGATAATACATTCGTCTGACAAGATGGATGCCGGCTCTGCGGTCTTAATGTTGGAGAAAAATTGCCGATTTGAGCCTCTGAAACAGAAGTTGGGGCGGCTCAAGCGTGATTGTAATGATATGGGCCAGCTGATGGCGGCTCTAGTCAAATACGCCGATTCTGATAGTACCAAGAATCCCGCGTCTGATGAAGAGAAGACAGGGAAGGGAAAGAAGAACGGCAATGGAAAGGGTCAGCAGCATAACCCGGCGAGTCAAGGAGGCAATAAACGTAAGGCCGACGGTAACCCGGAGTTTGTGGCTAACACCAATTCACAGGGTAACAATCAACGGTGCAAGGGGAGGCCACCCCCTCAATCCGGCGGGTCAGGTCCTACTCTTGAGCAACTTCTCAATGAACCCTGTCCGAGACACGGCACTCGGGAAAGGCCAGCCACTCACCTATGGAAAGATTGCGCGATCATGAAGGCTTTCAAAAATTCTAACATGCTCGACGGCAACCATGGGACTGGTGGCGTCTCAGGTGGAGGCGATTTTCATGGCTCGGGCGGCGGCTCAAGTTCCGGCTTTCAAGGAAATCAAGGTGGTTATAATCAACAGTCTGGTCAGGGAGGTCAGCAGCAGCAGCAATCGGGTTATCAGAGCAATCCAAAGCAGCTGATAGTGGACAGTATCATGTGTTCACCACTAGCTTGTGCAAACGAGACCAGAAGCTTCATAAAAGGGCTGTGAACGCTGTTGAACCGGCGGTTCCCCGTTATTTAAGGTGGTCATAGCAGCTTATTGTGGGGAGCAGGGAGGATCACCCTCCCTGGGTTGACAATCCGGGTCAGTTAGCCTTGGTGGTAGCACCTCAGGTTGGTGGATATAAATTCACTAAAGTACTCATGGATGGAGGTAGCAGCATCAACATCCTCTATTATGAGACCTTTCGTCGTATGGGGTTGACTGATAAAAATCTAAAGACATCCAACACTGTTTTCCATGGAGTGGTGCCTAGTAAATCGGCATACCCAGTTGGTAAGATTGAGCTGGAGGTAGCCTTCGGAGATGAGCATGATTCTAGGGCTGAGAAATTAACCTTTGAAGTGGTCAAGATCAAGAGCCCATATCACGCTCTGTTTGGACGGCCGGCTTACGCCAAGTTCATGGCGCGGCCGTGTTATGTTTACTTACAGCTCAAGATGCCGGGTCACAAGGGCACTATTACAGTGCATGGGAGTCGGAAGATAGCCCTAGAATGTGAGGAGGGTGACGCTGCTTATGCCGAATCTGTTTGTGCAGCAGAGGAGCTGAAGTTTTATAAGGACAACGTTGACCTGGCGGACATGACGTCTCTGAAGAAGCCAACCACAGAGCATGACCCGGTGATGAAATTTAAGTCGGCTGATGACACCAAGCTTGTTGATTTTGTTCCAGGCGACTCATCTAAGCAATTCAGTATCAGTGCTAATCTGGATCCTAAATAGGAAAGCGCGCTCATCGAGTTCATCCGTGAGAACCGGGACATCTTTGCATGGAAACCTTCTGACATGCCGGGTGTACCAAGAGAACTAGCTGAGCACACTCTTAATATTGATCTAAAGTTTAAGCCGGTCAGGCAGTTTCTTTGATGGTTTAACGAGGAGAGACGTAAAGCTATCGGTGAAGAGGTGGCCTGGCTCTTGGCGGCCGGGTTTATTGTTGAAGTTTTTCACCCAGAGTGGTTGGCTAATCCGGTGCTTGTACTTAAAAAGAACGGCACCTGGCGGATGTGTGTGGATTACACGGACCTAAATAAGGCTTGTCCGGCTGATCCTTTCGCTCTTCCCCGTATTGATCAAATTATTGATGCTACGGCGGGTTGTGAGGGTTTGAGCTTCTTGGATGCTTACTCTGGTTATCATCAGATCAAAATGGCAGTTAAGGACCAGGAGAAGACGGCCTTCATCACTCTGTTTGGAGCCTTCTGTTATGTATCTATGCCATTTGGGCTCAAGAGTGCCCAGGCGACTTATCAACGATGTGTACAAAACTGTCTCCACGATCAGATTGGGCGCAACGTTCATGCTTATGTGGATGATATTGTGGTGAAATCCAGAGAGAAGGAGACCTTGATAGATGATCTGAAGGAAACCTTTGATAATCTCCGGGTCTACAAAATGATGCTTAACCCGGCCAAATGTGTGTTTGGCGTGCCAGCAGGCAAGCTTTTGGGTTTTCTGGTCTCTAACAGAGGCATTGAAGCAAACCCGGAGAAGATCAAGGCAATCACCTCTTTGGCTAAGCCGGCATGCGTCAATGATGTTCAGCGACTGGCGGGTCATATCGCTGCTTTAAGCCGGTTCGTAAGTCGGTTAGGTGAGAAGGCCATACCGCTGTATCAGATGATGAAGAAAACAGACAATTTTGTTTGGAGTGATGCCGCTAACGCTGCCTTTGAAGATTTAAAGAGACAGTTATCTGAGCCGCCGGTCCTTGCGGCTCCCATTGATAAAGAGCCGTTATTGTTGTATGTGGCTGCTAACTCACGTGCTGTCAGTGTTGCAATTGTGGTGGAGCGCAAGGAGGCTGGCAAGGAGCATCCGGTTCAACGGCCGGTTTACTACATCAGTGAGGTGCTTATTGAGTCTAAGCAAAGATATCCACATTGGCAGAAGCTCGTTTATGGGGTGTTCATGGCGAGCCGGAAGCTTAAACAATACTTCCAGGGTCACCCCATCACTGTGGTAAGTTCTGCTCCTTTGGGAGACATCATTCAGAATAGAGAGGCTACAGGACGAGTCGCCAAGTGGGCCATTGAGCTTGGACCTCATGGCTTGAAGTATGTGCCACACACTGCTATTAAGTCTCAAGCACTGGTGGACTTCATCAACGATTAGACAGAGCTACAGACGCCTGAGGAAAAGCCAGACAACACATATTGGACTATTCACTTTGATGGATCCAAGCAATTGGAGGGCTCGGGGGCTGGAGTTGTTTTAGCTTCCCCTCGAGGTGAAAAATTTTGTTATATGCTCCGGTTGATGTTTCCCTGTACCAACAATGCAGCTGAGTATGAGGCCTTGCTCTATGGTCTTCGGATGGCTAGGGAGATGAACTTAAGCCGGGTAAGGTGCTTCGGCGACTCAGATTTGGTGGCTCAACAGGTGTCAGGCAAGTGGGATTCTAAGGATCCTCTCATGGCGGCTTATCGCCGTGAAGTTGATGCTGTAGCTGGGCACTTCAAGGGTTATCAAGTGGAGCACATTGATCGAAGGAAGAATGAGGCGGCTGATGCTTTAAGCCGGCTGGGATCTCAGCGTAAGCCGGTGCCACCTAACACCTTTTTGGATATTTTGCATAACCCTTCTGTCAGGTTGCCCACAGAGGAAGACTTAGCTGTTCCAGACCCAGAGGCGCAATTGGTGGCGGCTCTTCACGTCATCCCAGATTGGACAGTGCCATATTTGGCTTACATGACCCGGGGCGGGTTGCCTGAGGACGAGACCTTGGCTAGGCAAATCGTCCGGCGGTCTAAGTCCATGACAATTGTTCATGGTGAGTTGCATCATCGCAGTGTTACTAGGGCGTTTCAATGTTGTGTGTCGCCTGAGGAAGGTCAGGAAATACTTCGTGAGATCCATGAAGGGGATTGTGGTCATCATGCCGACTCAAAATCTCTTGTGGCTAAAGCTTTCCGTCATGGTTTTTATTGGCTGACGGCTCATGCTGATGCGGAGGATCTGGTCAGTAAATGTGACGGTTGTCAAAAATTCTCACGATGAGCTCATGTTCCGGCTCAAGAATTAAGGATGATTCCAATCACTTGGCCGTTTGCAGTCTGGGGGCTTGACATGGTTGGGCCTTTCAAAAGGTCCAAGGATAAAAAGACACACCTCCTGGTGGCGGTTGATAAATTCACGAAGTGGGTTGAGGCAGAGCCGGTCAGTAAGTGTGATGCAGCCACAGCGGTCCAGTTCATGAAAAAGGTGATCTTTCATTTTGGTTTTCCACACAACATCGTAACTGACAATGGTACTAATCTGTCCAAAGGTGCTATGGAAGAGTTCTGTCAACGTGAACATATCCGGCTCGATGTTTCATCAGTAGCTCATCCTCATTCCAATGGTCAAGCTGAAAGAGCCAATCAAGAGATCTTGAAAGGTATAAAGCCCCAGCTCATGGTCCCTTTACAACGGACGCCGGGTTGTTGGGTGGAGGAGTTGCCTTCTGTGATTTGGAGCATCAATACTACACCTAACAGATCGACAGGTTATATGCCTTTCTTCATGGTTTACGGAGCAGAGGCGGTCCTACCGAGTGACATCCATCATGACTCGCCCCGAGTGGCGGCTTATGTTGAAGCTAATAATGAACAAGGTCGTCAGGAGGCACTTGATTTGTTGGATGAGAAGCGTGACTTAGCTATATCCCGCTCAGCGATTTACCAGCAGGACCTGCGTCGTTATCACAGCCGCTGGGTTAAGTCCAGAACCTTTCAAGAGGGTGACTTAGTGCTCCAGCTCATCCAGGATCAGTCCGATATGCACAAGCTATCCCCACCTTGGGAAGGACCCTTTGTGGTCAGCAAGAACCTGAATAACGGGTCATATTACCTCATTGATGTTCAAGAGCACAAAGACTCACGTAAGTCGGAGGAGGAGACCCGCCGGCCGTGGAATATCGCTCATCTTCGGCCTTACTACACTTAAGCCACCGGCTCTCATGATGTACATATTTTGATGATGTATATATTATGAAAAGTAATAAAGCAGGACCTCTGTCCTTTTCATCCTCAAAAGTTTATATGTCTTCATTCTTATATGTTTAAAATGACCAACATGGAACTGATCATCTTTGAATCCAGCTCTCCCTTTGGGACGGCTTATGATCGTATTTGAATCTAGCCGTTAAATATCATGATCATCAGGGGGCTTCCTGTTCAAACATAGGTCATATTCGAACCAAAGAGAACATAGCTGTCGATACCCTTTTGATTGGCACACTGCCAAACCTACTAGGGCGCTTCTTGATCGTATCCGAATGATAGCTCAACCCCTTTTTGGGTCTGACGTGGATCGTATTCGAATCAGCGTCATTATACAACTCTCAAGCTCATTTGGGGGCTTCCTGTTCAAACATAGGTCGTATTCGAACCAAAGAGAACATAGTTGTCGATACCCTCTTGATCGGCAACACCAAAGTTACTGGGGGCTATATGATCGTATTCGAATCTTAGCTTAACCCCTTTGGAACGGTTCTCTGATCATATTCGAATCAGAAGCCTCTGAACCTTGTTTATAAAGTTCTTTACAATCACAAATTTCTGACTTTTTGATTATTTTGGAAGCATCTAATAAGTGGCTTCTATTTCGTCCGATTTGGGCCTTGGTCAATAAATCGCCAGCATATGACGATCATTATACATTTGGAAGTTTTTGGCTTCTAAGGATCGGGTTGTCACCCTTACTGTTCGGGTCACATAAACCGGCAGCGTAAATCAAAGGACCACAGCTAAAGAGCCCTTTTTAAACATAAGGCAAATAGATGATCAGCACAATATGGAGGAATGTAAGATGGCGGTTTAAACAGTGTTGAGCACCAGACACGTGCGCGATGGCACGACAAAACCAAGTGTTTTTTCTACCCTATTACATGACTCCCCGAGTCCAAATGATGAAACATTTTTTTTTCAGCAAAGGCGTAAATATGAGCCGCCTGATGGATCAATCGCGTTGTTGGCCTGATGCTTCCGGATCATCCCTTTCCGCTCCACCATCTTGTTCCCTGTCCTGGAAGGTTGATGATGACCAGTCAATGCCACTCAAAGCTTCAAATTCAGCTTCATCAATAATTAATCCGGCCGGGTCAACTTCAGGGGCGAAGGTATGCTTACGAATTGGAGGGATCAGGCTGACCACTTCATAATGTGGCGTTGGAATCCTCCGGTTTTCAGCATCATAACCCGGATGATATTTGGTAAGATCTGTGTCATTAGCAATCAGGGTGGCCACAGGGCGTATTTCCTTGACGCAAGTGGTGAAGTCCTCCTGTCCAAAAGGGGTGCCATCCTCTTTTAGGCTGGGATACCCGATGGCGATGTCGGCCGGGTCTAGCTCCGGTAGCCACGCTTTGGCCCGGCTTAATGCAGTGACGGCTCCGGCTCTCGCAGAAGATCGCCCTAGTTCTTTGAACCTCCACTACTAGAAAAAGGGCTATAGATGGGATTGACACTAATGGCGCACCAGACAAGCCGTGCGCCATTAGTATATACTAATGGCGCACCACCTTCTGATACGCCATTAGAGTTGAAACTACTAATGGCGCACCTGGCGCAGGGTGCGCCATTAGTATCAATTTTTTTTAACTAGTGGGCCTGTCCAAACATACTAATGGCGCATCCAGACACAGTGCGCCATTACTAGTTGTAACTAGTGCGCCATTAGTATCAATTTTTTTTAACTAGTGCGCCTGTCCAAACATACTAATGGCGCATCCAGAAACAGTGCGCCATTACTAGTTGTAACTAGTAATGGCGCACCTGCGGAAAGTGCGCCACTAATGTTGTTTTTTCTATTATATTTTTTATTCCTTTTTTTGCAAAACTACTAATGGCGCACCACCAGAAGGTGCGCCATTAGTAACCTGGATTACTAATGGCGCATTTAGAGTTGGTGCGCCATTAGTAAGTGGGCAGCAACAAGATATTTTGGACAGCCTCTCCTACCCACACACACTTTCTCCCCACTTCATTCTCTCCACCTCCTCCTTGTCTCGGGTGCCTCCTCTTTTTCACCTCATTTCCACCATAGATTCATTCAATTTAAGTGGTTAAATTACCATGTTTTGATAGGTAAGTACGGGGGGAAGCTATATTTATGTTGTTCTCCCTACAACAATGTGCACATGCACTTTTTATGGCCTAGCTAGATCTATGTATGTTCGTGGTGTTGCATATGTTTGTGGTGTTGCATATGTGTTTGTGTTTGGAGGTGTACCGGTATTTGAAATGCGATAGTTGCCAATATTTTGCTGGAATGTTGATTCATTTCTGTTTCGGCGAGAATTTTGGCATTAAGCATTCTTTTTGGTCCTATTTTTAGGGAAAGTCATGCCAAATTTTTTCTTGGTTCTAAAATATCGTTTTGCTCTACCCCGCAGGCGACCATGGTCCGCATGATGACCGAAGGCATCGTGAATAGGTTTTTGAGGTCCGCGAAGGCCGAGATGCTTCAAAAGAACGAGACGGAGATAAGATGTCCGTGTCGAAGATGCAAGCTGAAGAGCCTTATTGCGGACCCGGAATCCGGGCAGGTGCGGGACCACCTGCTCTTGCGTGGTTTCATGGATGGCTATCGGTGGCAAGGTGATGAAGATGACTACGAAGTCGTCCATGGGGGCCGGGCAAGAAATGAGGAAGGGCAGCAAGACAACCACCGCGGCTCGGGCGGGCGAGAAGACGAAGAATCCCCAGGAGATGATCACGACGGTGATGCTGTACACAGTCATCATGTAGAAGATGCAGGACATGATGATGAGGAAGATGCCGGAGCAGACGACGGGCATGATCATGAAGATGATGATGCCGGCGGAGCAGACGACGCTGGACCATCGATGGGCTGGGTGCAGGACCCTCATATTCAAGAGCTGCTTCTCAAGCAGACGGATAACGCAAGAGCTGCCGCCCGAGAGAAAGCCAAGATGGATCAACTTGAGTTAGACGCGGTTACTCCATTGTATGAAGGATGCATGCCCGAGGATACCCGCCTGAAAGTAATGCTCATGGCTCTGGAGATGAAGGTAAAACACAAAATGACCGACGCATGCTTCGACGAGAACATGTCATTCTGGCACGAACGTCTTCCCAAGGGGAACAAGTGCCCGACCAGTTTGGAGGAGGCGAAGAAAATCGTGTGTCCTCTGGATTTACCGCACGTGAAATACCATGTGTGCATGAACAATTGCATCATTTATCGGGACGAGCACGCGGAGTCTACCATATGTCCGGTGTGCGGCGTCACTCGATACAAGAAGAGGAAGAAAGCTCCTCGAAAAGTGGTGTGGTACTTTCCGATCACTCCTCGTCTGCAGCGGTATTTCGCGGACCCTAAGGTAGCAAAGCTCCTGCGTTGGCACGCGGATAGGGAGGAGAAGAAGCGAGAAGATGACGCAAATGATCCGGAGATAGATAAAAAAGACAAGATGCTGAGTCACCCTAAGGATGCGAGCCAGTGGCAAGCGTTGAACTTCGAAGACCTAGAATTTGGGAACGATCCAAGGAACATCATGCTGGGCGCGAGCACCGATGGAGTCAATCCGTTTGGCAGCCAGAGAAGCACACATAGCACCTGGCCTGTGTTTGTGTGGATGTACAACCTTCCCCCCTGGTTGTGCATGAAGAGGAAGTACATTCACATGAGTATGCTAATTGAAGGACCGAAACAACCAGGGAACGACATCAATCTGTATCTGGGGCTGCTAAAAGAGGAGCTTGACACGCTGTGGAAAACGCCAGCCAATACGTGGGACGCCGCAGAGAAAGAATATTTCCCTGTGAGAGCTGCGCTGCTCACGACGGTGCACGACTATCTCGGTTACGGATATGTCGCGGGGCAGGTGGTCCACGGATTTTCTGGATGCGTCAGGTGCATGGATGACACAACGTATCGCCAGCTAGATAGAGATCCCGGGTCTTCGAAAACCGTGTTCATGGGACATCGAAGGTGGCTTCGCGACGATGACCCGTGGAGAAAACGCAAGGATCTATTCGATGGTGAAACCGAACCCCGAGGACGCCCGCGTACAAGGAGCGGCGAGGAAATAGACGAGCTGTTGAAAAATTGGAAAGACTGCCCACTGCCGGGAAAGAAGCAAAAGGCGCCAGAGCCGGGAAAGAAGCGAAAGGCGCCAGAGCCGCTGCTGAAGGTATGGAAAACGAGGTCTGTTTTCTGGGACTTGCCGTACTGGAAGATCCACCGTGTGCCTCACAGCCTTGATGTCATGCATATCACGAAGAACGTGTGCGAGAGTCTGCTTGGTACCCTGCTCAACATGCCAGAGAGGACCAAAGATGGGCCGAAAGTAAGGGCAGACTTGAAATCAATGGGCATCAGGCAGGAGCTTCATGCTATATATGATGATGATGATGATGATGAGGCGAAGCAGGACACGGAAAGTCGTCGCAAAGGCAAAAAGGCCAAGAAGACCGGAAATGACTACCCTCCCGCGTGCTTCACTCTAAGTCAGGAGGAGATCGAGCAGTTTTTCACCTGCCTCGTAGGAGTAAAACTTCCTTACGGTTACGCGGGGAAGATAAGCAGATACCTAGACCTAGCGAAGCTGAAGTTCAGCGGGATGAAGTCTCACGACTGTCACGTGCTGATGACGCAGATACTTGCAGTTGCAATCCGTGGGATCATGGACGCGCACGTCCGTGAAACGCTATTTGGCCTATGCAACTTTTTCGACGTCATCTCTCGGAAGTCTGTTGGCGTGAGGCAACTCAGAAGGCTACAGGAAGAGATCGTGGTGATACTATGCGAGCTTGAGATGTACTTCCCGCCCGCATTCTTCGACGTTATGGTGCATCTGCTGGTCCATATCGTGGACGATATCATCCAACTCGGGCCGACGTTCCTGCACAGCATGATGCCGTTCGAAAGGATGAATGGTGTCATCAAAGGATACGTTCGCAACATGTCACGTCCAGAGGGAAGCATAGCCAGGGGCTTTCTGACCGAAGAGTGCATCTCCTACTGCACGAATTATCTAGGCATCGAGAACCCCGTTGGTCTGCCCGTCAACAGGCACCTCGGCAGGCTCGCTGGATGGGGTCACCGTGAGGGTCGCCGCGAAATGCATGTCGACTTCGAGGGTCGACTCGCCGACTTTGAAAGAGCAAACCTAGTCGCGCTACAACACATAGACGTGGTCGATCCTTGGGTGGTAGAGCACAAAACCTTTATTAAGAAGACGTACAATGACCGAGGCCAACAGAGGACGGACGGAGATATACTCAAAGAGCACAACTCATGTTTCACGCGTTGGTTCAAGCAGAAGCTTCTGTCGTACCCTTTACATGAGGATTCTTCCGCGGAAGAACAACTCATATTCGCCTTGTCACAGGGCGCCGAGCACAACCTGATGACCTATGAGGCGTACGATATCAACGGCTACACATTCTACACCGAGGCCAAGGACATGAAGAGCGATGGTTATCAGAACTCCGGGGTAACGATGGAATCCTACACCGGTAACGACAAGGACAGATACTACGGAAGGATCGAGGAGATCTGGGAGCTGAGCTACGCTGGAGAGAAGGTCCCGATGTTCCGTGTCAGATGGGCCAAGAGCGTCCTAAAAGAAGACCGGTATTTCACCACCATGGTTATACCCGAAGCCAAATCCAAGACCGCAGGCGCAAACGTCACCGCGAAAAATGAGCCATGGGTACTGGCTTCCCAAGTGGACCAATGCTTCTTCATTACCGACCCGTCAAAGCCCAGTCGTGTTGTCGTGAGGAGAGGCAAAAGGAAGATCATCGGAATGGATGGAGTAGCCAATGAGCAAGACTTCGACAAGTACGGCGACCCGAGAATCGAACATGACGACGATGATGAAGTAGCAGCATACACCACAAGAAGAAGCAGGACCACCCTACCTAAAGGACGTCCGTTCCACAGAAGAACTCCATTTGCGAAAAAGAAGGGCAAGAAGATTGTGAACAGATAGCTAGCTAAGATTGATTGTATTTAAATCGTAGCCTTCATTTCTCGATTGTATTTCATGGGCACTTTTTGAACTATCAAGAATATTTTTAAATTTCATGGACACTCGATCTCGATCCCCCTCCATCTCGATCGCTATCCCACCTCGCCAGATCCGGTCCCCCTCGCCGCCGAGCACCCCCCGGTCCACCGGCCCCCCGCACCCCGCACCCCGCGCACCCTCCCCCGCTCCACCGGCATTACTGTTTGATGATATTTTTAAAAAAATTATTACTGTCTTATAAAAAATATTACTATTATGATTTAAACAAGTTTGAACATATTTAAACACAAATAAATATCAAACAGCATTTTAAATGCATAAAGAAAATTGTGGAGCCTAGGAATCGAACCCAAGACCTCTTGGTGTGAGAACTGGCTGCTGACCAGTCGAGCTAGTAGAGGGAACTTGGTGTGGATCAGGTCAGGTGGAAGATAACCTGTTGGCTCGAGCAGAAATAAAAAAAATACTAATGGCGCACCAGGGTGAGGTGCGCCATTAGTATGGATGTACCTGTTGGAAGATAACCTATCCCCTCTCTCTCCCTCGCCCTCGATCCCCTTCCCCTCTCCTCTCCCGACGCCGCTGCCCCGCCGCCTCGACGCCGCCCCGTCGTCCTCGTCTCCGCCCCGACGCCCCGACGCCGCTACCCCTTCCCCTCTCCTCTCCCGACGCCGCTGCCCCGACCTCCTCCTCGCCCCTCGACTTCGCCCTCGATCCCCTTCCCCTCTCCTCTCCCGACGCCCCCGCCCCGTCGTCCTCGTCCTCGCCCTCCTCCTCGTCCGCGCCATCGCCGCGCCACTCCGACCTCCTCCTTGTCCCCTCCGGCCTCCTCCGCCTCCTCAGGTACTGCCCCCACCTCTCCCTCCCCCTCCGGCCTCCTCCTTCCCCTTTGTAAATTTTAGGGTGTAGGGTTTGCAAATTTTAGGGTTAGGGCAGTAAATTTTAGGGCAAATCTAGCACAGTTAGCAAAGTTAGAAATCTTTTAGGAAATTAGGGTAGTAGCAAAAACAGTAGCAATTTAAAAAAACAGTACCAAAAAAATTAGGTATAAAAACAGTAGCAAATAAAAAATATTAGCAAATATAGCTAGGGTAATTTTGTTTAGGTATAAAAAACAGTAGCAATTTTAAAAGAATAGTAGCAATTTTAAAAACAGTAGCAAAAAATTAGGTATAAAAACAGTAGCAAATAAAAAAAGAGTAGCAAATATAGCTAGGGAAATTTTGTTTAGGTATAAAAACAGTAGCAAATAAAAAAAAGCAGTAGCAAATTAAAAAAACAGTAGCAAAAAATTAGGTATAAAAACAGTAGCAAATATAGCTAGGGCAATTTTGTTTAGGTATAAAAAACAGTAGCTACAATTTGTAAAAAGCATGAGCAGCTGAAAATCATCCACCCTTCCGCGTGTGTCGGTGTGCAACTGAAAAATCATCTACCCTTCCGCGTGTGTCGGTGTGCAACTTAAAATTCCATTGTGCTGCAATAGTCTGAATCATGTTACATAAGTGTTGGGTTCACAAAGCGATTCCTTGCAATGTGTGGTGCTACCAGACCAGTGCTGCTGCTGCTAGCTTAATCGCGGTTTGTGTTTGTGACTGATGCTGGTCAGAAAAACGTGTAACCCAACTCCTCACCCGGGTTTGTTAGAAGATGGAAACCGCCCCATCTACTTGTAGCTTAATTACTTAGCAGTTGACACCAACAGGTCGAATCCCTCTCAGTTTTGGATGAAAGGGGATTAAGCGTCGACCCAGTTTATTTCTGTGAAACCCAAATAACATAACATCCATTACACTTCAGGCTTAAACATGAAAGCAACCTAAAGATGAAACTCGAGTGTTCCTATCTTGCACTGCCACCTTACCTGTTATATATGCATCATTGTATTACTCTGTTTATATCTTCTGGTTTGATCTAGCTGCAGTTTGTATTGTACTAAATTAAACCCATATTTCTTAGCTCCATTAAATAAGCGCCTAATCAAGCTAAGCAGTGGGAGGGGGCTTGCACTTTTCTTGGTGCTATTTTTGATACTGCTATGGTGTCATGTTCATTTGGTTAATGTCACTGTTGATGAACTACAGTCCACCCGCAGTTTGAAATTCATTCAAATCCAGAATGCTGGTTTGCATGCTAGGGCAAATTGCTTTTGTCGCTGATCTTTAAAAATCAGGAAAACGATTGATAGTTTCAGTTGCCGAAAACATATCTGTGCCTATTGATATCAGTAGATGGAGAGTTTATTGCTTGCACGGATCATGTTATTGAAGCCCCTCGTTTGTGCACAGGAGTTGTAATTCTTGACTAACATGATCTCTCGTTCCATAATCCACCTTAAGGAATTTTTTGCTGATTCCGCTATATGAGACCCACCTAACTAGGACGCGGAGACGCCTATAATCAGCATATACCAGTGCCCTCCTGACCGTTCCCTATCAGCGGTTTAGTATTTAGGTAAACTTTTGCTCTTGATTGTTTGATTGAGGCATAAACCAAATCACGACAATGCCGCACCCGGCCTGTCTTTGCATGAACAACACAATAACAAAAGTGAATCATAGCTCAGTTAGTCGGGATTAGATATGTCAAATGCTAGTGTTAGTATAATAAGTCAAATGGATCATATGATCTGCAGACCTCATACACCCAAGAAAACCTGAAAAAAAATGAAGTTCAACCCCTCACTTTTCCTATATGCATTGGCCTGTACAGTTGGATTTGTTTCTGATTTTAGTGTTTTCAGTCTATTTTTCTATTTCTGCTTTAACATAACGGAATAACTAATGGTGGCTGCCTAATGATGACAGACTAAGTTTCTGATTTATTTTGTTATAGAAGTGTAGATTCATTGGTAGCAATTGTTTTCAGTGTCTCATGTTGCTTGTAGTGTTTTGTCCAAAATGTTGAATGATACTGCTTGGAGATGCATATATTGTTTCACCTCTTCACATGCCAATGTATTTTCCATGTTGTGATGGAGGCCTTTTTTGCCTTGTCCACCCGAGAGGCCCTTGAGTTTGCCGGAATGTCGATTAACTTCCGTTCCGGCAAATTCGGGTACTCCATATGTCCTATTTTCAGCAAAGGTCATGCTGAAATTTTCCGTGAATTTTAGCATGACTTTGCTAAAAATAGGACATATGGGGTACTTGTGACTAATGCATGGGCCGGGGTATCTTAGTAGTTAATTAAGTAGGATCAAGTGCCCCGGCGTACTTGTGACTAATGCATGGCTTTTAGGGTGCCTCGGTGTCGATAAAAACCGAAATGATGAAAGCTTAGGCTTTTAGGGTGCCTCGGCGTCGAAAAACCCTCAATGATAAAAGCTTAGCTTTTAGGATGCCTCGGTGTCGACAAACCCTAAATGATGAGACCATGATCTTGTTCCTTGACAATAACCAACTTTTTGACCAAACTTTGTTCCTATTTAGAGAGAAACATGGCCAACAACGATGAGGCCGGGGGTTCGGGCGTCAAGCCATTCTGGAAGCTGTCCCAGGAGATGGAGGAACAACCTCACTTGTATGAGGACGCCGCCTTCCCCACCGATCCTGAGACCACTGATGGTACCGCCGAGGATGACCCCACTGATGCCACCACTGATGGTGCCGCCGAGGATGCCACCACTGATGATGGCGGCGCACGCACAGATGGCAGCCAACCGAAGAGGCAACGGAAGGACCGGCGCCCGACCGTGCTCCGCACCCTCAAGGAGGAAGTTACTGAAGTGGACTCCGACGGGAATCCAACGGCGCCCGAACGAATAGTCAAGGGGTACTCGCTTCAGCTCGGGTGCATTCTCCGGAGCACCGTCTCGATCAACACCGAGAACCTGAGGCATCCTGACCGAGGGAATTTGCGCAACCTCCTCTTCACGAAGCTGCACGAACGATACAAGTTCCCCGCTGAATTTGAAAACACAAGCCTCAAAGGGAATAAAGTGAACAATGCTGCCCTCACGAAGATGAGCAAGGCCCTGTCTACTTGGAAAAGCAATGTGAAGAGAATGATCGAGAAAGGTGAGAGTTATGAGAAGATCAAGGAGAAAAATCCTTCGATCACCGAAGATGACTACAACGACTTCAAGATCAATTGCTCGAGCACCGCAAACTCCGAATCAAGTAAGTGGGGGAAAGAAATGCGGGAGCTGAACTTAGGGGAACACACACTCGGTCCCGGCGGTTACAGAGTGGCGGAGCCTATATGGGACAAGGAGGAGGCGGACCGTGCCGAGCAAGGCCTACCGCCCCTCTTCGATAAATACGGTGACAAGCAGACCAGGAACTTTGTCAGGGCCCGGTACAAGAAGGACCCGAAAACAAAGGAGCTTACCACGGATCCGAAGACCAGGGCGCTTGAGCTTGTTCTGGTAAGGAATACACCCCCGCGTAATTAGCTCCATATGGTTGCATTCTAATTAATGAAGCCAAATTTCTAAATGGTTCACATTCCTTCCGCAGGCGACTGAAAGCAGTAGCGCGGGGTCGACTAAGAGCAACCCTTGGGACACCACTCTAAATAGGGCGTTGAATGTAATGAAGAACAAGGATAAGCTCAGTAAGCCGACGTCAGCTGGTCGTGTGGCCGGCAAAGGCTTGTCGACAAAATGGTCGTCATACTATAACACTGGTGGGCGAAAGGAGAAAAAGACCAGCTCGGAAAGCCAGGCGCGCGAGGTTCAAGAACTCAGGGCACAGGTGGCGCGGATTCCGGAGATTGTCCAAGAGCAAGTGCAACAACAACTCGGAGCGACGATCACCGCCATTGTGCCTACCTTGATCCAGGGGATTAGTGCGTGGATTGCGGGCGGCCAACAGGGGCCGCCCCCGATTCCTAGCTTCACGGCCAGCAACTCGCAGAACGCGATGGCGGGGCCATTGGTGTCTCCGGCGGAGGCGGCATTGGTGTCTCCGACGCCGGCACGGGAGCTTAATGCACCCGGGTGTACGCCGGCCGGCACCTCTGCAGCAAGCGGCCCCTCCGTCAACTGCACGCCCGCCGTTGGTGGTGCCTCGACATTAGCCGAGCTCGACGCCATCATCACGGTAACTAATTAAGCCTCTCTCGGCCGAGGACTTCATCTCCTTGCCTTTGACTGGGCATCCCTAACGCCCTACATGTTTTCGCAGGGCGCCGCCGACGTTCCGTGCACTCTCCTGCACTTCGTGAACAACGAGTTGGTCGATGTCGCCAAGGGCAAAATCGTTCAACCGGGCAACCCCTTGTTCCACGGTACCCAGATGCCACCCAACTTGTTTAGGGTTCAACTGGTTCGGGTGCTGCCAGGCTGCGACGAGTTGTTACCTCCGATTCGACCCATCGGGGCCGACGATGATGACGTGATGACCCTCAGCGCCTGCCTGAGCTGGCCCCTGCTTTGGCCGAAGAGCCAGATTCGTTTGGGGGCGGGGGACACCACCCCAAAGACAACACCGCCAGTCGTGCCGGCGCCAAGTCGGCCCCATGGCAAGACCGCCGCAACGGTGCCGGACATCCCTATGCCACTGGATCCAAACATGCATATGGCACAGGATCAGAACGACGACGACGACGATACATTTGCCAACGTCGATCAGTACTTTGCCGATCATGGGGACGGTGGCGACTTCATGGGGCCTCCTTCTCAAGAACCCAACCCAACAAAAGACGTGTGCGATCTAGCTGGTACCGCGGAGAAGCCAAGTTGCAACAGGCGTCGTCTGCAGTTCAGCTCTCAGGAGACGCCTCCAGCTGCCGACTTCACCGAGCCTCAGATAGGCGAGGTGCGAAATATGATCAGCCCCAACACACTCAAGAAGGCGGTCTGTGAGCAGAACTCGGTCCCATTACAGGAGAAGAAGAAGGCACGCAAAAGAAAGACTAACAAGGGTGCGGGCCAGCCGGCACCGAGTACGATCCGTGCTCAGGACGGGCCACCTTCAACTGCGGATATCTCGAGGAGGGTGCATGTGGCGGGTAGGCCGATGCTACCGAGAAATATGCTCGATGCTGCAACCGGTGCTATGCGGAGTCTGCATGACAGTGTTCTTTCTTTGGAGAAGCGGCGTCTCGGAGAGAAGGATGTGGCATACCCGGTTTTCGCGGCCAAGGTGCCAGAGGGCAAGGGCTTTGTGGATAACTCCATCGGGGGTACGATCGTCCTGCGGTTTGATGACATCCACGCTATGTTGAACCTTCATCCGCTGCACTACACCTTCGTTCGGCTATTTTCGCTGAGTATGGAGATGCGGATCATTCGCGACAAGACCCCGGACATCGTGATAGTCGACCCCTTCTACATGCGTGCCAAGATCTTGGGCAGCGCTGGGGACCGGCAAGTCGCGAGTTCTTACCTCGAAGGCGTCATTCTGGCAAACCAAGATAAGGATAACTTCCTCGTGCCTTACTTTCCCGAGTAAGTCCTCCCCTCAACCGCCCCGTAACATATGAATTCTTAGATTTCGATCGTTTTTCTTTTAACATTCCGTGTTTTCTGCAGTGACACACATTGCACGCTCATCCTCCTAAGCCCCAAATATTCCATGGCCACGTATTTCGACCCGGACCGTCAGTCGAACGTAGACTACACAAATGTCAAGAAGGTTCTTGATGATGTTCTCCCCGGCTACGTCAAATCTGGAGGCACCTTCACCAGGCCTATTCGTAAGTACGGCAAGCACGTGTTCTCCCACAATACGACGTTCTGCTGCGTCAAGCAGCCGCCTGGCGGTCAGAAGGGTGCCTACTACGCCATCCATCACATGCGGGCGATCGTACGGGACCATCATCAACTACTGCTACCGAGTAGACTCAAAGATTGGGCCGCGAGCGTGTCGGCAATCCAGGACGCGGACATCAGACAAGAATTCTTTCGCATCCAGTCGGAGTTTGCGGAAATCATCCATCAAGATGTCCTTCGTACCTCGGGGCAGTTCTACCTCAGAAATCAACCGTCCAACAGTGACATCGACACAATCCTACAAATGCAGGCTGACAACGCCCGTTGTTTCATGACTCCCACGATAGACGGCGGCTTCATCCACGCTCCGGTCCCTTGAGTCGAGTCGAAAGCAGTGATGCTGTGTCTAGTTCTGAAACATCGATTGGCTCATGTTGTAATTAAACTTTAATGAACTTGTAGTATGTCTCTTTGGTTTCGAGAGTCCTTCAACTTAGATGTAATCGATGCTATTAATGTCTTGCTTTTCTCTTCCGATCGTTCTGTTGCATACTTATATATTGCTTATGTATTGTCTGTGAATTGGTACTAACGTTTCGTTTGGCTACTGCATAGCGATGCCGTGGTATGTCGTGTACAAGGGTAAGGTTCCCGGAGTCTACGACGACTGGGAGGAGTGTCGGAGACAGGTTCACCGATTCAGCGGTAACAGTTACAAAGGGTACGCCACTAGGGCCGAGGCCGAATCTAGATACGCCCGCTATCTAGCGGGAGAGGGGAGGGAGCGTTGGAGGAACCGGATGAAGACGAGTTTCATCGTGATGATGCTCATCGTGATGACCGCAGCTCTCTTCTATGTGATGGTAGTTTAGATGATCGATATCGACTTGTAATGTGAAGACAAACTCGCGGTCTCGAGACTTGTAATATAATGTTCTATCTTTGTTCGGTCTTTTCAATTCGGAGACTAATATGATGAATTGTATTCGGAGACTAAAATGATGAATTGTATTCAGAGACTAATCTTCTATTGTATTCGATGAATCTGTTGTTGATGTGTGCTGTCTATATTTTGTCCAATTATACATTTTGTAACCTGTGCAAAAAACAGAAAATAAAAAAATAAAAAAACCTAATATTCATACTAATGGCGCATCACATCATAGTGCGCCATTAGTATGCCAAAGGATACTAATGGCGCATCACTAAACAGTGCGCCATTAGTATGCCGAAGTTACTAATGGCGCATCCTGTTGTTGTGCGCCATTAGTATGCCAAAGCACCTGGGTATACATGGCCCCCCTGGGAGGCATACTAATGGCGCACTGTTGTATATACTAATGGCGCATCTGGGGTGCGCCATTAGTATACCAGATACTAATGGCGCACCAGTGGTGCGCCATTAGTAAAATATACTAATGGCGTGCTACTAATGGCGCACCACTAATGCGCCATTAATGGCCAAATTAGGTGCGCCATTAGTAGGCCTTTTCCTAGTAGTGCTCTGAGGTAGCACGGCAAGCCGCTTCAATACATCCTCCAAGAGGGTGGGGACTTCATTTGACAAAGCCACTGCAGCTAAGGCACGCTGTGACCTAGTGTAGAGTTGTTCTACCAGTGTGTAAACCGCTTTCAATTTTACCAAAATGCTTTGATCAAGATTGGAACTCCTGGGGCCTGCATTACAAAGTCAGGTGAGTCGATGACAATTGATATACTTGTTAGGAAAGATTCAAATATCTAACACTTGCAGAGTAACTTACCAAAGATTGCTGAGACCATCTGAGGTACATGACATTTTAAGCCGGATAACTCGGCGGTTGTTTCTGCAAGATCCGCCTCAGTTTTCTCAGCCCGGTTGATCAAGGCAATCTTTTCATCCGCCCAGGCTTTCTTCTCTGTTTCAAAGTCCTTTTTCAGTTTCTCTTGTTCAGATACACTGAATTCAAACTTGGAATTGGCTTTTTGGGTTTCAATCTCCTATGCTTCCAGGCGATTCTTCAAGTCAGAAATCTCCGATTCACATTGACTAATGGTGGCCTGTACAAATGCCGGGTTACAATCAGGATTGTCATAATGCAACATTAAGTCCCAAGCACTTTACAAGTAAAGATACTTGGCACTTGGGGGCTAATGTATGCTGAAGAATTCTGTTTGTAGTGGTGGGTTATTACAGTAAGTCCCAAGCACTTTGCACGCAAAGGTACTTGCCACTTGGGGGCTAATGCATATTGCTGTTCAAGTACTTCTTGATTAAAACATGATAAGGACTGGTTCAAACATGCTGTTAAGCCG
The DNA here is from genome assembly GCF_018294505.1 of Triticum aestivum. NCBI lineage: Eukaryota > Viridiplantae > Streptophyta > Magnoliopsida > Poales > Poaceae > Triticum > Triticum aestivum. The sequence goes on from NC_057814.1 coordinate 609,344,196, forward strand.
GCCCTTGGGCGCTACAGGATAAGCCGGAGTTCTTGTATATATTATCAAGCTGATTTTAAAGTCTACATCGTATTTTGTTATAAGCAGTAGACTTGGGGGCTGATATGGTAAGAATAAATAAAATACAGGGCAAGAGTTATACCTCAGATTTTTGGTGTATCTGCTTTACCATGTCAATTTCCATGTCACGACTGCTGTGCACTTGGTTCATATAGCCAGAGATGATTTCTCCAATACTCAGATGAGTATAATCAGTGACATCTAGCTTAGCCCTGCGGCGTCCCAGAACTTCTTCTTTGGCGGAGCACTTGGCTAGCACGGTGGGTCTCCCCGGCTCAACAAAGGCAGTCTTGATGATTTCAATATCCGGGTCATCTGCCTTGGTCGGGCTAGGGATCTCTGGGTTCTCAGAACCATCAATGGCTTGCTTGACAGGCAGGTCAGCAGTAGGCGTTGGAATATCATGGGCTGGTTCAGGCGGCGGCTCAGGAACGGATGTGTCAGGAGCAGCTATTCTGAGCTCTGGTTTATTTAAGATCGGTTCTTCGGCCGGCTTGTTCTTCTTCGACCTTTTGCTGGGTTTTGCTTGACCACTGCATAAAATCAAAAGGTCAGTAAAAATACAACAAGTTGAGTTAAGCACAGATTAAGCAGGTTATCATTACCCTGGAGCGGTTTTGAAAGCCGGCAAATTGGACTGCATTGATTCGCCAGACGAAGGTGGAGTTCCCTGATAGTTTGAGTCAGAAGAATTGAGCGGTTGACGAGTGAAACCCGCCAAAAGATAAAAAGAATGTAAATCGGAGATGACCTCAGTCCGGCGTTTTCTTGTTACATCGGGTAAGCCGGAGGAGAGTTCCGCATCTTTACTAGTCCGGGTCTGCCTCCGGCTCTCATGAATCTATCGCTTCAAAAGAAATTGAGGATCTTGGTAAGCTAAAGGATGTGAAAATCTTACTTTCCGGGTTACTCTTTGGACTTTCTGTCTTGGCAAAGGCTCGGAGTCGGAGGAAATTATAGTTACCTCTTCAATCGCTGCATGACTCGCTCCTGTATCCTGTTGATGATAATCGGTGTCAATAAGATGGTTAAAAAAGGAGCCTAAAGAGTCAAGAGCTACCTCTGACTCGGAGGTATCTTCCAAATGAAGCATATCTGAGGCGCTAGGCTTGTTCCCCTTCTTCCGGGCAGCGACTTTCCTGGCGGCTTTCTTGGTTTTTCTGGCTTTCTCTGCAGCTTCATGGTCATACTTGACCTTCCAAAATTCATCATCAGCCTGTGAATTACAACAAAGGTTTTTTGAGTAAAAACGAAATTGTCAAGGTTGAAGGTAAAAATGCTCAAGTCGATGGCTTACCGCTGGAGCCGGGTTAGCTTTGCAGAAAGGACTTAAACCTACTTTCCCGCAATCTGCCAGGCTCTCATTCAGAAGAGACTTGGTCATATCATCAACAACGTCTTCATGTAAGTCGTCAGGGCTGTGCCGCAGAGGATCATTCTTTTGGCCTGTGTAATCACACATCAAGCCGGGGTGGCGGCTCAAAGGAATAACCCGCCAGGCAAGCCAAACCCGGACCAGATCAATGCCGTTTAAGCCATTCCCCAGAAGAGCCTTGACCTTACTCATGGTGGGGGCAAGTGTTTGACGTTCAACCGGAGACAGTTTATCTGGCAAAGGGTGAGTGGACTCAAGGCGCAGGGCGCGAAAGCCGGGCAGAGGGTTCTCATTAGCCGGAGAAGTATCTTCGCAATAGAACCAAGTCTGGTTCCAATCTTTAGGGTGACTCGGCGGTTCGGCATACGGAAAGAGACAGTCTCTCCGTCGTTGGATTGAGATTCCGCCAAGTTCCAAGCTGGGCCCATTGGCACGTTCATTCTGACGATTCAGATAAAATAACTCTCTAAATAGTAGCAAGCTGGGTTCTTCTCCAAGGTACACCTCACAGAACACTTGAAAATTGCAAATATTTGACACGGAATTGGGTCCGATGTCTTGAGGTCGCAGGTCAAAAAAGTGCAAGACGTCTCTGAAGGACTTTGAGCCGGGTGGAGAAAAGCCCCGGTTCATGTGATCAGTAAAGACGATAACTTCCCTTTCCTTGGGTTGAGGTTTTTCTTCTGTCGGATCAGGAGCACGATAGGACATGACTTCCTTCTTCGGCAGATAACCAGTCTTCACAAACTCATTAAAGGTGTTATCTGTGATGATGGATCTAACCCAGTTGCATGTAACAGGTGCTTTGGGAGCCTTAGGCGGCATTATGGAGATGGGAGCCTATGGCAAAATAAAAATTTCCGGCTCAAAATTAAGCCGGAGAAAAATATTTCAATTCATATTCAAGATGGCGGCTTACGAAGGGGCCTAATGACATATGGCTAATTATATAAGATTATTCAAGCCGCCATGGGCATCATAAGCAGTTAAGTTATTTAAACCACCATGAGTGGTCAGAATTATTGATTGAGCATTGTCGTTTTTAAGCCGGCGAGAAGAGTCGCCATGGCTAAGTGGATCTAATAGATACAGTTTTTGCCTAAGTGTCGCACAAACAAGTTTCGCAGGTTGCAGCTGTTATTTTGGATCAACGGTCGTTCAGAAAAGAAACATATTCTAGACCTAAAAACTGGTACAGATGAGTTCGTGAGTTCTAATGAGGCCTCTGTACAAAGAAAAGGGATCTGCTAGTGTCAAAAATGGACATAAAACGATTACCGCAGGAGTATATGTTGCCTTTTAAATCAGAAGAGGCCGCGGTGGAGGAACTCTAAAGAAACTGTGATGAACAGCAAAAAACGCAGAGGAACTTGCAAACCCTAAATGCGGATCTGGGGTGCGGGACGGCAAGAACTTACAGCTGCAGATCTACGGCGGAGGGTCGCCACCGTACTCTGATCGATTTAGGTTGATGCAGCAGCTAAGATCGACGAAGACGAGGTGCTCTGCGGCGGTGGCGGTGGCGGAGCTCGAGTGGTAGTGGAGTAGCGAGAGGAAGAAGACGACGAAAGGGGGAGAATGAAGAAAGACCGAAGGTCATGCCTATTTATAAAGGAAGACTGATAAAGCAGGCGCGAAAGACAAGAAGGCCAAACATGGTTATCCAGCTACTCAGACGCCTCGATTTTCGGGATGGTCATTAAGATAAGGATCCATTGGGATATGACGAAATAAAATATGAATTTAATGACGTCATGGCGGGTTATCATGAATCCAGAAGATGCCGTCATGACGGGTTATAACTTTTGCACAGACAGAAGACAGAACACTTTTTCTTAAGGTATTGAAGATTGACATGAACTGGTTCACATCAATCTGGGGCCAAATGTTGGGGATATAACTACTAGTGTAACCCGCCCAGGAGGGGCCGGGTTACGCTATGACGATTTATCATATGAAGCCCAATATCAAGCTTGAAAATGGCGGTTCAGTTAAGGGCCCAAAGCCCGCAGGCGACTTAAGGCCCGTAGTGATAAACCGCCATAATGGCATGACTTGTATTGTAAGGCAAGATTAACTAGTCACTGAGCTGGACACTGTATATGAGCCGGCCGGGACTCTGTAGACCGCGGGGCGTCAACCCGTGTATATAAGGGGATGACCCGCCGGCGGCTTAGGGCAAGTAACATCAGATCGAGAGCCGGGCATAGCGGATTCGCTCCCTGGTCATCGAAACCTAGTAATTCGACCTCAACTGGATTAGGCTTTTACCTTCACCGCAAGGGGCCGAACCAGTATAAACCCTCGTGTCCTTTGTCCCGTTTTAACCCCTTTAAGCTTTCCTAGTTGCGATGGCTCCACGACTAAGTCCTTTCACGAGGACATCTGCGTGACAATTCCACGACAGAATGTGCTGAAAATCAACGGAGAATTTTTCTAGAAAATATAAAAAATACTGGAACAAAAATCTACCGGAGGGGAGTCCCGGGGGCCCCATGAGGGTGGGGGCGCCCCCCCCCTAGGCTCGCCCTTGTGCCTCGTGGACTACCCGTGGGGCCCCCCTGACTTGTTCTCGACACCAACCTCTCCTATAAATACAGAAACCTCCAGAAATTAACCTAGATCAGAAGTTCCGCCGCCGCAAGCCTCTGTAGCCACGAGAAATCAATCTAGGCCCTCTCCGGCAACCTGCCAGAGGGGGCCACCATCATCGGAGGCCATGGAGGAGGATCCTGGAGGGGCCATCGTCGCCATGAAGGCCAAGGACCAGAGGGAGAACCTCTCCCCATCCAGGGGGGAGGCCATGGAGGAGGAAGCACAAGGGGGAGAACCTCTCCTCCTCTCTCTCGGTGGCGTCGGTGTGCCATCGGGAGGGGAATCATCACCGCGGTGATCGTCTTCATCAACATCACCATCCTCATCTCTTTTACGCGGTCCACTCTCCCGCACCCCGCTGTAATCCCTACTTGAACATGGTGCTTTATGCCACATATTATGATCCAATGATGTGTTGCCATCCTATGATGTTTTGAGTAGATATCCTTTGTCTTTGGGTTGATTGATGATCTAGATTGGTATGAGTTGTATGTTTTATTTTGGTGCTGTCCGATGGTGCCCTCCGTGTCGTGCAAGCGTGAGGGATTCCCGCTGTAGGGTGTTGCAATATGTCCATGGTTTACTTATTGTCTGTGTTGCTTGAGTGACAGAAGCATAAACACGGATAAGTGGGTCACGGCGTATGGGATAAAGGGGACTTGATGCTTTAATGCTATGGTTGGGTTTTACCTTAATGATCTTTAGTAGTTGCGGATGCTTGCTAGAGTTCCAATCATAAGTGCATATGATCCAAGATGAGAAAGTATGCTAGCCTATGCCTCTCCCTCATATGAAATTGCAATAGTGATTACCGATCTTGTTAACAATTGCCTAGGACAATTTCGCAGACCGATCCATCATTATTCCACACTCGCCATTTATAATATTTAGTAATATATTCTAACTTTATGATAACAGCACCTACTTTTATATTTTAGCTCTCCGATTTCATGCAAAGTTATCCTCTTCATACCCACAACGTAGTTTTATTTCTCGTTTCAAGTTGGAAGCAAACGTTCGGTGTACGTAGAGTCGTATCAGTGGCAGATAGGACTTGAGAGAATATTGATCTTACCTTTAGCTCCTTGTGGGTTCGACACTCCATACTTATCACTTCCACCTTTGGAAACTGCTACGATGATTCCCTGCACTTGGGGATTATCAAGCTCTTTTCTGGCGCCGTTGCCGGGGAGCAATAGCGTGGGGTTGATATTCTCGTGTGTGCTTGTTTGCTTTCTTCACTAAGTAGATTTTGTTTTTCCCTTTTTGTTTCTGTTTAGTTGTGGGTGAAACATACAAAAAAATTAAGAGAATGAAAATAGAAAAAAATTTACTTGCCTTTCACGCCTAAAAAGTTTTTCAATAAGAGAAGTGATTGGAAGATTATGCATTGAAGAAGTGAGGGTCGACCTTGAGCACTTGTGTTCATGCTCACGGAAATAATGTAAAAAATTTCATGGAAGCTTCTCTAAAAATAATTACCCCTTGTATATATCCATTGTATTATAAAAATTATGTGCCAAACTTTGGTTTTAGGATGATTAGATTGCTTGCTTTCTATGTGCAGTACAAAAACAGAAACTTTCTGCTCACGAAAACAATTGTTAAAAATCATCAGAAAGTGATAAAATACTGATTCCAATTGCAGTAGATCAATAATCAAATTATCTATATCGTCCTATTTTGGTAGATTTTTCTGAGTTACAGAAGTTTTCGTTTGATACAGATTACTACAGACTATCCTGTTTTTGACAGATTCTGTTTTTCGTGTGTTGTTTGCTTATTTTGATGAATCTATGGCTAGTATCGGGGGGTATGAACCATGGTGAAGTTGGAATACAGTAGATAAAGTGCTAATATGAAATTGGAATGAGTTAACAACAGTACCTAAAGGTAGTGATTTGCTTTAGTATACTAACGGATCTCACAAGGTTTTGTTAAGTTTTTTTGTGGATGAAGTGTTCAAAGAACGAGGAGTAACCGATGTGAGAAGAATAAAGACAGGCAAGAGTTCAAGCTTGGGGATGCCCAAGGCACCCCAAGTAAATATTCCAAGGATACTCAAGCATCTAAGCTTGGCGATGCCCCTGTTGGCATCCCATCTTTCTTCTTCAACAATTATCAGTATACCTCGGTTTTTGTTTTGTTCGCATGTTTTGTGTCCTTTGTGTTTTTGTTTTTCCTTTAAGAAACAATCTAGTATGAGATAGCCCTTCATTGATTTATAGAATACTTCATGTGCTTCACTTATATCTTTTAAGTATGATCTTATAGAATTGCTCTTTGTGTTTCACATAAATCTTTTGAGTATGGTTTTATAGAATGCTTCGTGTGCTTCACTTATATATTTTGAGCTTGGATATTGGTTAGTCTATTATAATTGTAGAATTCTCCATGAACTTCACTTATATCTTTTGGAGTATGAGTAATACTATAATCTAAAGTGGGGTTGAAAGAGTGTCAACTTTAGGAGTTAGTGTTCCCACTATTTCGAATGAGAAGAATTTTGCTTATGAGGAGAGTAGTAAAATTTCTATGCTTGTAGATCACGAAAAGAATGCTTTATGTGATGGTTATATTGTTGAATTCATTCATGATGATACTGAAAATTATTATGAGGGAGGAATACATGCTTGTAGGAGTTGCAATAATATTAAGTTTCCTCTCTATGTGCTTAAAGTTTTGAAGTTATACTTGTTTTGCCTTCCTATGCTAGTTGATTCTTGTTCCTATAAATTATGTGCTCACAAAATCCCTAGGCATAGGAAGTGGGGTAGATTTAAATGTGCTAGTAATATTCTTCATGATGCTCTCTTTATGTTTCAATTCTTATCTTTTATGTGAGCATCATTGAAATCGTCATGCCTAGCTAGGGGCGTTAAACGATAGCGCTTGTTGGGAGGCAACCCAATTTTATTTTTGTTTCTTGCTTTTTGTTCCTGTTTATTAATAAATAATTCATCTAGCCTCTTGTTAGATGTTGTTTTATGTTTTAATTAGTGTTTGTGCCAAGTAGAACCTTTGGGAAGACATGGGTGAAGTCTTTGCAATCTTGCTGTAAAAAACAGAAACTTTGCGCTCACGAGAATAGTTGCCATTTTTTACTGGAGAGTTCTTTTAGGTTGATTATTTTTGCAGATGATTAATAGACGAATTCCTCACGTCCAAAAATTTATTTCATAATTTTTGGAGTACCAAAGTATGGTTGCTGTTCAGATCATTACAGACTATTCTGTTTCTGACAGATTCTGTTTTCATTGCATAGTTTGCTTGTTTTCTAGTTTCTATGGCTTATATTTCTCAATATAAATTGTAGAAATGATATGGTACAGTAGGCATTGTGTGATAACAATTATGATCCTTGTCTTTGACAGTACCAAAGTGAATGGTTTACTCTTTATCATACTAACCTATCTCACGAAGTTCCGTTAAGTTTTGTGTGATTGAAGTTTTCAAGCTTTGGGTGAGATATCGATATGAGGAGAATAAGGAGTGGAAATACCCTAAGCTTGGGGATGCCCAAGGCATCCCAAGGCAATATTCAAGGAAGACTCAAGCGCCTAAGCTTGGGGATGCCCCGGAAGGCATCCCCTCTTCCGTCTTCTAAACTATTGGTATACCTTACTCGGAGCTATATTTTTATTCATCACATGATATGTGTTTTGCTTGGAGCGTATTTTCAATTTTACTTGCTGTTTGAATAAAATCATTGGATCTGAAATCTTGAATGAAAAGGAATCCTCCCATGGCTAGTTAATTATTTGACTACTCAGTGTTCTTCACTTATATCTTTTTGGAGTAGCTTGTCATTTACTCACGTGCTTCACGTATATCCTATGAGTAAATGGTTGAATGAATTGAATATCATAAATCTGAAATTATATATGTTTCATATGCTTGTAACATGGGGAGTAATGACTTCACACATAATAACTATAGGTAGTAAACTTATTGAAAGTTAGCAAACGCATAATTGGTCACTTGAACAATTCATGAAAGAATATTGAAGGAAGAGAGATTTCACACATAAATATACTATCTTGGACATCTTTTGTAATTGTGAGCACTCATTAAAATATGACATGCTAAAAAGTTGATGTTGGACAAGGAAGACAACTTAATGGGTTATGTTTTCCTATATCCGAAACATTATACTGTCTTGGATCATCCAACATGTTGAGCTTGCATTTCCCTCTCATGCTAGCCAAATTCCTTGCACCAAGTAGAAATACTACTTGTGCTTCCAAGCATCCCTTAAACCAGTTTTTCCATGAGAGTCCACTATACCTACCTATGGATTGAGTAAGATCCTTCAAATAAGTTGTCATCGGTGCATGCAATAAAAATTCCTCTCTAAATATGTATGATCTATTAGTGCGAAGAAAATAAGCTTTATACAAACTTGTGATAGGGAAGTAATGAAAGCGACGGACTGCAAAATAAAGTTCTTTATCACAAGGGGCAATATAAAGTGACGTTCTTTTGCATTAAGATTTTGTGCATCCAACAATAAAAGCGCATGACAACCTCTGCTTCCCTCTGCGAAGGGCCTATCTTTTACTCTTACCTTCTACCCTTATACAAGAGTCATGGTGATTATCATCTTTCCTTTTTACACTTTTTCCTTTGGCAAGCACTTTGTGTTGGAGCGATCCAGATTTATATATCCACTTGGATGTAAGTTATCATGAACTATTATTGTTGACTTTACCCTTGAGGTAAAAGGTTGGGAGGCGAATCTATAAGCCCCTATCTTTCTCTGTGTCCGATTAAAACTTTGAACCCATAAATATCACGTGAGTGTTAGCAATTGTGAAAGATTAAATGATAGTTGAGTATGTGGAGTTTGCTGAATCAAAGCTCCGAGATAGACCCTTCCTAAAAATAAGATGAATTGCAATTGTTTGATGACTGAGAATATAGTTTGTTAGTTTCAAGAAAGTTTATGATCTATACTTTAACATGTGAATAGCTTGTTACTTGATCATGACAAGTTTTATGAGATGAGCTGCTGTTATGACATATAATTATGCTAGAAAAAGTGATTGAAATTATCATTGATCAAAAGTGTGCACTTGCTAGCATTCACACTTCATAAATTATTTCTTTTATCATTTACCTACTCGAGGACGAGCAGGAATTAAGCTTGGGGATGCTGATACGTCTCCAACGTATTGATAATTTATGAAGTATTCATGCCATGTTTACTATTGTCTTATATGATCTTGGTATGATTTGATTAGAACTAACTCGGACTGACGCTGTTTTCAGCAAAACTACCGTGGTGTTGTTTTTGTGCAGAAATAAAAGTTCTCGGAATGCGCTAAAAATCAACGGAGAATTTTTCTGGAAAATATAAAAAATACTGGAACAAAAATCTACCGGAGGGGGTTCTCGGGGGCCCCACAAGGATGGGGGACGCGCCCACCCCCCTGGGCGCGCCCCTGTGCCTCGTGGACTACCCGTGGGGCCCCTGACTTGTTCTCGACGCCAACCTCTCCTATAAATATAGAAACCTCCAGAAATTAACCTAGATCGGAAGTTCCGCCGCCGCAAGCCTCTGTAGCCACGAGAAATCAATCTATGCCCTCTCTGGCACCCTACCGGAGGGGGCCATCATCATCGGAGGCCACGGAGGAAAATCCCAGAGGGGCCATCATTGCCATGAAGGCCAAGGACTAGAGGGAGAACCTCTCCCCATCCTCATCTCTTTACGCGGTCCACTCTCCCGCACTGTTGGGGATATTACTACTGGGCGTAAACCGGCCAGGAGAGGCCGGATTATCCCTATAATGAGTTATTATATTTGAAGCATGTGAAGATAAAGATGATGACGCTTTATGAAGGCCCAGGGCCCAAAAGGCGGATTAAGGCCTGTAGTCATAAACCGACCTGGATATGTATGCTTGTATTGTAAGGCAGAGATAGTAGAGACCGGGCCGGACACGTTTATGAGCCGGCCTCAGAACCCTGTAAACCGACGGGCGTCAACCCATGTATATAAGGGGACGACCCGGCGGCGGTTCAAAGAGAACAGATGACAACTCGAGACTCAGGCAAAGCGTATTCGCTCCCTGGTCATCGAAACCCAAGCAATCCCACAACAACTAGATCGTAGGCTTTTACCTTCACCGCAAGGGGCCGAACCAGTATAAACTCTCTGCGTCCCTTGTCCGCTTTAACCCCTTTAAGCTAACCTGTCGCGATGGCTCCACGACTAAGTCCTTTCTCTAGGACATCTATCATGACAAAACCACAACAGTTGGTGCCCACCGTGGGGCTATCGCGCGATGGTTTCGAGTTCTTAGAGGGCAGCTTCGAAGGTCTCAAGGGTTACGCCGTGGGCCGGATGACCAAGAGTCGTCGCGGCAAGCTCTACATCAACGACGCAGGCTGGGGCCCCGAGGCCGACTCAATCTAGTACGGGTACCGGGTCCCCTTCGGCGGCATCCACATTTTCATTGCCAAGATTGGCGAACCGGGCCCTGAGCCGGACATCTGCACCGACATCGTCGAGACGGCTCAGCGTGTGAGATCTGTCCGGGTTAAGCTTGTCATGAAGCGTGCCTTCGTGGGAGTCATCCACGGAGTGGAATCTGAGGATAGATCGGAATCTGGTGGTGAAACCGTCATTTGTTCCGGCGACGAGTCATCGATCGGAGAGACTAAGTCATTGTATCAGTTGCAAGATGGCCAGATTGAGGGCTGTTCCGATGGCGACAGTATTCCGGACCCCTTTGATCTGCCAAACCGGGTTGCGATCTTTATGGCCGGTACCCAGCCGGCGCTCCACTCTTCGACCACAGTGGTGATGGTTTCTGGATCAGCAGCAGCGACAGCGACCGGGGCAGGAGGCCCCGTGCGACCGCCGGCTCAGGTTTTATCTGATTTATTTGACGCTTTGGCAACACTGATGGCGGAAGTTAATCTGGTGGATCAGGATGGGCATAATGCGGAAATCGCGAAGGTGAAAGATCAGATAACTCAGGCCAAGGCCGACCTGGCAGCTGAGGATGCCAGGATGACTGCAGAACGAGTCGCATTGGATGCACAGGCTTACCGGCTTATGTTGGATCAGAGTGCATCAAATGATGTCATGAGGAGAAGATACCGGTCTCACCTGCCGCCGGTTTATGAGGCCAGGAACCTCTTTATACCCCAGGAGTAGGGACCAGTAATCCGCCGGCGGTAAACCGGGCAGAGGCACCGGAAACGGGAGCGCCGGTTCAGCCGCGTCCAACAGATCCGCCCCGTCATAACATCGTTCCGTCGCAGCACGTCCCAACACCACCGGGTCACTATTCTAACCCGATGGATAACATTGTCGCTGCCGCTTCACGACTGGCGGCTCTCCCGATAGAAGGCGAGTCTCCAGTAGCGGTCGAGACGCGACGGGCTAGGGAGCTCCTTCAGACAGCTTTAACTCAGCAGCAGGCTTATTCATATAGTCGCGAAAGGATCCATTCTACTCCCCGCCCAAGCCGGAGTTACAGCAGGCGTATTGATGAACCGACCGTGTCAAGCCGTGCGCGAAACCGTGATCTGCCCCGTGGTCATAACCCGGCGGGTGGCGGTGGCGATGCTCAAGATGTGGTGGATCGCGCTAGGGCATGTCGAGAGGCCGAGTTAGCGGCGCAGCATGAGGCCCGCCAACTTACTCCGGTTCGTCCAACCACGTCGGTGGAACCAGGGGTTACTTCCAGCTCTTTGGGAGTGTCGTGTCTCGTCCCAGCGCTGCGCAACGTGCGCCTGCCTAAGGATTTCAAAGTCCCACGTAAAGTGCCGAATTACATCGCCGATTTATCCCCCGAGTCATGGGTCGAAAGCTATGAGATGGCAATGGAGATGCTGGATGTGGACGATGCGGCGTGCGCTAAGTACTTTACCATGATGTTGGAAGAAACGGCTCGCACTTGGTTGAAAAACTTGCCAGCTAACTCCATTGGGTCATGGGCCGAATTGAGGGCCTGGTTTATTCAGAATTTCAAAGGCACGTGCATGAAGCCCATGTCGATTGTGGACTTGGCTGCCTGTGTTCAGGAGGAAGGAGAATCAACAACCCATTGGGTGCGTCGGGTTTCGCAATTCTTGCATTCATCAGACCGCATCAACGCTGACACAGCAGTTTTGACGTTGGAAGGCAATTGCCGGTTTACACCTCTGAAGTTGAAATTGGGGCGGCTCAAACGTCACTGCAATGACATGGGGACTCTTATGGCTGCTCTGGTGAAGTATGCCGACTCTGATAGTACCAAGGATCCCGAGTCTGACGATGATAAGACAGGGAAGGGAAAGAAGAGCGGCAATACCAAGGGGCAGCAGCATAACCCGGCGGGTCATGGAAACAACGGTAAGCGTAAAGCGGATAACAGTTTGGATTTTGTGGCTAATACCAACGTGCAGGACAAGGGCCAGCGGCTAAGGGTAAACCGCCCGGGTGTAGTGGAGGACCAAGTCCTAGCCGGAGCGCCTGTCTTATCTGTTAAACCAGCCTTGCCCAAAGCACGGGTCACAGGACAAACTGGCCACGCACCTCTGGAAGGATTGTTATATCATGCAGGAGTTCAAAAATTCCGATTTTTCGGTATGATCATGAACCGGGTGGCGGTTCAGGACCCGGATCTCATGGGCCGGGTTATGGTGGAGGCAGTTCCGGTTCAGGTTTTCACGGTAATCAGAGCGGACATAACAATCAAGGCAATCAAGGCAACCAAGGTGGTTATAATCATCAGGGCAATCAGCAGCAACAGCAGAGTCGGGTTATTAGAGCAACCCGAAGCAGTTGAATAGTGGGCATCATGTCTTCATCACTAGCCTGTGCAAGCGCGATTAGAAGCTTCATAAAAGGGAAGTGAACTCCGTTGAACCGGCGGTGCCCCGTTACTTACGCTGGTCTGAACAGCCTATTGTGTGGAGTCAAGAGGATCATCCACCTCGGGTTGATAATCCGGGACACTTGGCATTGGTGGTGGCACCTCAGGTTGGAGGTTATAAGCACCAAAGTACTCATGGATGGGGGGAGTAGTATCAATATCCTTTATTATGAAACCTTCCGTCGCATGGGGTTAACAGATAAAAATCTTAAACCGTCTAACACGGTCTTTCATGGTGTGGTGCCTGGTAAATCGGCGTACCCGGTTGGTAAGATAGTTCTGGAAGTTGCCTTTGGAGATGAGCATGATTCAAGATCAGAGACATTAACTTTTGAAGTGGTAAAGATCAAAAGTCCGTATCATGCCCTGTTTGGACAGCCGGCTTATGCTAAGTTCATGGCAAGGCCCTGTTATATCTATCTGCAGCTCAAGATGCCGGGTCACAAGGGAACTATAACAGTGCACGGGAGCCGCAAGATCGCTTTGGAATGTGAAGAAGGTGATGCGGCTTATGCTGAGTCGGTTTGTGCAACAGAAGAGTTGAAGTTTTACAAGGATAATGTTGATCCGGCATATATGACTTCATTGAAGGAACCAACTACAGAGCACGATCCGGCCTTGAAGTTTAAATCGGCCGATGAGACTAAGCTTGTTGATTTCGTTCCTGACGATTCATCCAAGCAGTTTAGCATCAGCGCTAACCTGGATCCGAAATAGGAAAGCGCACTCATCGAGTTCATCCGTGAGAATCGGGACATCTTTGCGTGGAAGCCTTCTGACATGCCAGGTGTACCGAGAGAACTCGCTGAGCACACTCTCAATGTCGATCCCAAGTATGAACCGGTCAAGCAATTTCTTTGCCAGTTCAATGAAGAAAGACGCAAGGCTATTGGTGAGGAAGTAGCCAGGCTCTTGGCGGCTGGATTTATCATCGAAGTGTTTCATCCTGAGTCGTTGGCTAATCCGGTGCTGGTACTTAAGAAGAACGACACTTGGCGTATGTGTGTGGACTACACAGACCTCAACAAGGCTTGTCCAGCAGATCCTTTTGCCCTCCCTCGTATTGATCAAATCATTGATGCTATGGCGGGTTGCGATCGTTTGAGCTTTCTGGATGCGTATTCTGGTTACCATCAGATCAAAATGGCAGTTAAGGACCAGGAGAAGACAGCCTTCATAACTCCTTTTGTAGCCTTCTTCTATGTGTCTATGCCTTTTGGGCTCAAGAGTGCCCAGGCGACTTATCAGCAGTGTGTACAGAATTGTCTTCATGATCAGATCGGCCGCAATGTTCATGCCTATATGGATGATATTGTGGTGAAATCCAGAAAGAAGGAGACATTGATTGATGACTTGAAGGAGACTTTTGATAACCTCCGGGTTTATAAAATGATGCTTAATCCAGCCAAGTGTGTCTTTGCTGTACCGGCAGGCAAGCTCTTGGGCTTTCTGGTATCTAACAAAGGCATCTAAGCTAATCCGGAGAAAATCAAGGCTATAACTTCTTTGGCTAAACCGAAGTGCATCAATGATGTTCAACGCCTGGCAGGCCGGATTGCCGCATTGAGCCGGTTTATCAGTCGCCTTGGTGAGAAGGCCATTCCTTTATATCAGATGCTGAAGAAAACGGATAACTTTGTCTGGAGTAACGCCGCCAACGAAGCATTTGAGGACTTAAAGCGCCAGCGTGCTAATCCGCCGGTTCTTGCTGCTCCTGTTGACAAGGAGCCATTGTTGCTATATGTGGCAGCTAACGCCCGGGCTGTTAGCGTGGCTATTGTGGTGGAGCGCAAGGAGGCCGGAAAGGAGTATCCGGTTCAACGGCCGGTGTATTATATCAGTGAGGTACTTATTGAGTCCAAGCAAAGGTACCCGCATTGGCAGAAGCTGGTGTATGGCGTTTTTATGGCAAGCCGGAAGCTTAAGCAATATTTCCAAGGTCATCCCATCACGGTGGTCAGCTCTGCTCCTTTGGGGGATATAATACAGAACAGGGAAGCGACTGGCCGGATTGCTAAGTGGGCTATTGAGCTTGGGCCTCACAGATTAAAATATATGCCCCGGACGGCGATCAAATCTGAGGCACTTGTGGATTTCATCAATGATTGGACAGAATTACAGGCGCCAGAAGAGAAGCCGGGTCATACTTATTGGACTATTCATTTTGATGGGTCCAGGCAATTGGAGGGCTCGGGGGCTGGAGTCGTATTAACTTCCCCATGAGGTGATAAGTTTTGTTATGTTCTCCGTTTAATGTTCCCTTGCACTAACAATGCAGCTGAATATGAGGCTTTACTCCATGGTCTTCGGATGGCTAAAGAGATGAATCTAAGCCGAGTTAAATGCTTCGGAGACTCGTACCTGGTGGCTCAACAAGTGTACGGTACCTGGGATTCCAAGGACCCACTCATGGCGGCGTATTGTCGAGAGGTAGATATTGTTGCAGGTCACTTTAAAGGTTATCAGGTCGATCATGTGGACCGCCGGAAGAATGAAGCGGCAGACACTTTAAGCCGCTTGGGTTCCCAACGTAAACCGGTTCCACCCAATGTCTTCCTGTATGTGCTGCATAATCCGTCCGTCAAGCTCCCTGGTGAAGAGGATTTGGCTGTTCCTGATCCGGAGGCTCAGTTGGTGGCGGCTCTTCATGTTATCCCAGATTGGACAGTTCCATATTTGGCGTATATGAACCGGGGCGAGTTACCAGAAGATGAAACTTCGGCCAGGCAGATAATTCGGCGGTCCAAGTCCATGACTATCATCAATGGAGAGTTACATCATTGCAGTGTGTCAGGGGCATTTCAACGCTGCGTATCTCCTGAAGAAGGCCGTGAAATTTTGCGTGCAATCCACGAAGGAGATTGTGGTCACCACGCCGGTTCAAAATCTCTGGTAGCCAAGGCGTTTCGTCATGGTTTCTATTGGTTGACGGCTCATGCTGATGCCGAGGACTTGGTTAAAAGGTGTGATGGATGTCAAAAATTCTCACGATGCGCTCATGTACCGGCTCAAGAATTGAGGATGATTCCAATCACTTGGCCGTTTGCAACCTGGGGGCTGGATATGGTTGGGCCCTTTAAAAGATCCAAGGACAAGAAGACCCACCTTTTGGTGGCAGTTGATAAGTTCACTAAGTGGGTGGAGGCAGAACCAGACAGTAAGTGTGATGCGGCTATGGCGGTTCAATTCCTCAAGAAGGTGATTTTCCGGTTTGGCTTTCCACACAGCATTATAACTGATAATGGTACAAATCTATCCAAAGGAGCTATGAAGGAGTTCTATCAACGTGAGCACATCCGGCTTGACGTATCATCAGTGGCTCACCCCCAGTCTAATGGTCAAGCGGAGAGAGCCAATCAAGAGATCTTGAGAGGCATCAAGCCCCGGCTTATGGTTCCTTTGCAACGGACGCCGGGTTGTTGGGTGGAGGAGTTACCTTTTGTGTTATGGAGCATCAATACCACGCCCAACAGGTCCACGGGTTACACGCCTTTTTTCATGGTTTATGGAGCGAAGGCGGTTCTCCCTAGTGACATCCGTCATGACTCGCCCCGTGTGGCGGCGTATGTCGAAGCTAATAATGAGAAGGCACGGCAGGAAGCACTCGACCTGTTAGATGAGGAGCGTGACATTGCAGCGGCTCGTTCGGCGATTTACCAGCAGGATCTGCGTCATTATCACAGCCGCCGGGTTAGAACCAGAACTTTTCAAGAAGGTGATCTAGTGCTCCGACTCATCCAGGATCAGACGGATATGCACAAGTTATCCCCCCCTTGGGAAGGACCCTTTGTGGTCAGCAAGAATCTGCACAACGGGTCGTACTACCTAATCGATGTTCGAGAGCACAAAGACTCACGTAAATCGGAGGAGGAGACCCACCGGCCGTGGAACATCGCTCATCTTCGGCCCTACTATACCTGAGCCATAGGCTCTGCTTATGTACATAGTTATGACAGTGTATATACTATGATCAATATAATAAACCGGAGCCTCAGCTAAAGCGGGGTATCTGTTGTTTTTCTTATATCATGTGTGGTTACATGGGGGCTTCTTTTCATAAAGCGGCGTCCGGTTTACCCCTTGATTCAGCTTATCAAAGCTTTATATAAAAATCACTTGGGGGCTTGGTCGTATTCGAACCATAGTCATACCTCTTGATCGGCTCAAAGCCAAACTACTTCGGGGCCAAAGAGAGTGTTGCAAAAGAACAACTCAAACATAGGCACCCACTGAGCACAGCTCAAAATGTTACTTGGGGATTCTTTGCTGTCGCAATGAACAAAGAATCTACACTTGTAATAGGCTATCAAGCCATGGCTTGGAAGCCTGGTGTATACACCTAAAACCCCGGGTTAGCCTGCCTTTTTAAGTAAGTCACTCCGCCCAGGTAAACCTGGTATGACCCGTCGAACTTTGACAAGTTACTCTGATAAGACCCTGAACTTGTCAAGTTAAAACGACGATTGGTTAAGGATTGAGGACCATCTTAAAAGGCTTTGTAAAATGGTTTAACTCTGTGGCCTGGCAGCCCATGAAAAGCCTCGAATTTGGGGCCTGGCAGCCCGTGAAAAGCCTCGACTACAAGTGTTTCATCTGCTTTTATTTGCTAAGTTTTTTCTCCTTTGATGAGATTTATAATATTTTTTAGACTGGCGTTCATTAACCCGGCCTGACTTTCAGCTACAAGTTGTCAGTATATGATCAGTCATAATCCTGAGACTACTAGCCCGGTCTGGTTTCGACTATGAGCTGCCAGCAATGAATATGGATAAACCGGTGTTTCTCACAACCCGGAACGATTTCATCATAAACCGGCATAACATGAAAGGAGTTATTGTTACTCAAGATTAGGGTTATTACCCTCGTTACAAAGTTGGTCAGCCAACATAATGACTCAAAGTCACAGGTATCAATTATTTTCATATTTGATTATCTTTTTACGACCTTGGTTATAAACCTTGGCTATATATCTGGGCATCATGACCCGTCCGGTGGTAAACCACCAGGGCACTTTCAGCTTCTTGTCTGCAGGGATAGCTTGAATAACTTGCTATGGATTATGAACATCATATGTCTTAAGCATGGCGGATTAGCAAAAGTATCAGGCACAGATAAATATGCACGATGGCATAGCAGACCAAGTGTTTTAACTAGCCTATTACAAGGCGTTTCAGTGCCCAAAAGAATAAGTGTTTTTTGATAACTGTTGTAGCACGCGGAAGGCTAAACCGGCTTCTGGATCATGCTTCATCACCAGCTTGACCTGACGGCTGCGGACCATCTTGCACCGGTTCATCCTCTTCGTCTCTACCCAGCGGCTGGAAGTCAATAGTTGCCCAGTCGATCCCAGTTAGGGCTTGGAACACAGCTTCGTCGCTTATAAGGGCGGACGGTTCAATGTCAGGGGCATAGGTATGCTTACGAATTGGCGGGATGAGATTTTGAACCTCCGGAGTTGGTGCAGCAACCCGTTTGTTGTGGACGTCATAACTCGCCTGATAATGTGAAAGATCAGCTTCTTCAGCTAATTGGCAAGCCAGTGGACGTACTTCCCGGTTTATGGCTCGGAGGTCATCATTTCCGAATTATGATCCGTCTTCTTTTAAGCTCGGATAGCCTTTGCCCGGATCAAGATCAGGCACCCACGCCTTTGCCCGGGTTAGTGCGGTCAGAGCACCAGCCCTTGCAGCAGATCTCTTTAGTTCTTCTACCCGGGCAGGCAGCATAGACAACCTTTCTAAGGTATCCTTGATTAACATTGGGGGTGGTTTATTGTGTGAAGCGGTGCAGATGATTCGTTGCGCGCCGGTATACAACTGCTCTATCAGCGTGTAGGCAGCCTTCAGCTTCTTCTGTACATCAGAGCCCAGATGACTAATGCGAGTTCCTGCATCATTACAAACGTCAGTAAACCGGCAACGCATGGGAAGATATGTTGAAAGTGTAAAGCAAGGATGTTTACCGAACACAACAGCAGTCATGGCATGTATCTGCCGCTTTACGCCAGTTAGCTCATCTACCACCGGTTTAAGAGCGGCTTCTGCGTCCTCGGCTCTTTTTTGTAAAGCGGATTTTTCTGTGTCCCAATCCGCCCGCTCCTTGTTGAAACTCTCCTTCAGCTTTTCCATAGCGGCTAAGGCACTGGTCAGCTCATCTTTTGCTTTGGAGGTTTCGGCTTGCTGGGATTTGATGTTCTCTTGCAGATCAGCGGTTTGAGCTTCCTTTTTGCTCAGCTCAGCCTATAAGAGACAGAAGTATAATGAGTTGGTAGTACATATTTGAAGTACCAAGCACATAACAAGTTATGCACCTGATACTTGGGGGCTAATGCATATTTGCTTGTTCTCGGAAATTTCTACAAGTCCCAAGCACAATACAAATATTACTCTTGGCACTTGGGGGCTAATATATGTTTGCTCAAAATACTGACATGGAAATTCTTTTAAAAAGTCCCGGTTCATCTTTATCAAGTTAAACCGGCCCTTTGGGGGCTACACCAGTGAAAAGATACAGTATTGCAAATATAAAGTTATTACTAAGTCCCAGTTTGGATTGATATCATAAACCGTCACTTGGGGGCTACTGGAGTTGATATTTGGAATTTAAAAGAGAAACAACTATACAGAGTTGAGCATTAGTTACCTCGTATCGCTCTTTCATCAAGTTTACCAAACAGGCTTCATAGTCGCGGCTGGTGTACAGACGGTTCAAGAAGCCAGAGTGAATGTCTTGAGCATTGAGATGGGCATAGCTTGACAAGTCGGTGTTCCATTTGCCTTTGCCGGTAGCAGAAAGCTCGTCTTTGGCGCTGTGTTTAGATAAAGCGACCGAATTTCTAGGAGTGATGTGGCCAACGCCAGTAATCATGATGTCATCTTCTTTATCACCAGCAGCCTTCACTGGAGTCGACGGTTTATCAGCAGTTTTCACTGGACTTGCCGGTTTATCATCAGTTCGGGCCGGGCTTGTCGGTTTCTCGGTGTGGCCTCTGGTGTCCACTTCTACTTGTTCAACAATGAAGTTGTAATCTTGAGGTGGCGGATCGTCATGAATAACATCAGCATTGGTTCCCTCCAGATCTGGAGTTTTCTCCGGTTCAATATCCATATTATCATCAGTCGGTTTATTTAGCCGAGCCTTCTTGCTGGGTCGAGGCTTGGCACTGAAAAGAACAAGTATAAAAGGTCAATACATCAGGTGAATATAAGGTAGTAAGAGTCAGTTAAGGCATAACTCACCCAGGAACTGTCTTGAGGGCAGGAACTTGTGTAGCTGTTCACTCGCCAGAAGATGAGTGAGGTGTTCCCTAATAATTCGAATCAGACAGATTAAGAGGCTGTCTGAAACAACCCGCCATGGGGCAAGAAGTGTCAAGGGTATAAGAGACCTCTGATCGGCGTTTTCGAACCGGAGTGTTCGGTAAACCGGCGGAGGTAACTACCTGGCCGCTGTGCCGGGTTGTGCGGCGAGCTTCGTGTTGCTGCGTCTTCAAAAGAAAGTTTGGGTCCAAGTAAGCAAGGGGGTGAGAAAATTTTACTTTCCGGTTTGCTCGACGGATTTTTGATGTTGGCAGAGGATCTGAATCGGAGGAAAGAATGATTACCTCTACATCATCAGCTTGACTGCCTTCAGCGTCGTCCTGATAATAGTCATTGTCAATGAGGTGTATGAAAAATGAACCAAGAGAGTCAAGTTCTACCTCTGAGTCCGGATTAGCTACATCGGCATCACCATTTGGCTCGGAAGATGCAGTGGTCCTTTTCTTGGCAGGTTTTTTAACAACCTTGGTCTTCGGGCGAAGTGGCTTTGCCGGTTTGTCTTGTGGTTTTGCCGGTTTATCCTGTGGTTTTTTCTTCCAGGACGGATCATCACCCTGGCAAAGATGAACAAAATTTTGAGAGAATGTTTTAAAGGATTAAGCTGAAAACAAAGAAGTCATATGATTCTTACAGCTGCCGGTTTGTTGGAGGTGCAGAAAGGACTTAATCCGGTCTGGCCGCAGACGGCTGATGACCCACAAGTATAGGGGATCTATCGTAGTCCTTCCGATAAGTAAGAGTGTCGAACCCAATGAGGAGCAGAAGGAAATGATAAGCGGTTTTCAGCAAGGTATTCTCTGCAAGCACTGAAATTATAGGTAACAGATAGTTTTGTGATAGGATAATTTGTAACGAGCAACAAGTAACAAAAGTAAATAAAGTGCAGCAAGGTGGCCCAATCCTTTTTGTAGCAAAGGACAATCCTGGACAAACTCTTATATAGAGAAAAGCGCTCCCGAGGACACATGGGAATTATCGTCAAGCTAGTTTTCATCACGTTCATATGATTCGCGTTCGGTACTTTGATAATTTGATATGTGGGTGGACCGGTGCTTTTGTGCTGTCCTTACTTGGACAAGCATCCCACTTATGATTAACCTCTATTGCAAGCATCCGCAACTACAACAAAAGTATTAAGGTAAACCTAACCATAGCATGAAACATATGGATCCAAATCAGCCCCTTACGAAGCAACGCATAAACTAGGGTTTAAGCTTCTGTCACTCTAGCAACCCATCATCTACTTATTACTTCCCAATGCCTTCCTCTAGGCCCAAATAATGGTGAAGTGTTATGTAGTCGACGTTCACATAACACCACTAGAGGATAGACAACATACATCTCATCAAAATATCGAACGAATACCAAATTCACATGACTACTAATAGCAAGACTTCTCCCATGTCCTCAGGAACAAACGTAACTACTCACAAAGCATATTCATGTTCATAATCAGAGGGGTATTAATATGCATATAGGATCTGAACATATGATCTTCCACCAAATAAACCAACTAGCATCAACTATAAGGAGTAATCAACACTACTAGCAACTTACAGGTACCAATCCCAGACATAGAGACAAGAATTGGGTACAAGAGATGAACTAGGGTTTGAGAGGAGATGGTGCTGGTGAAGATGTTGATGGAGATTTCCCTCTCCCGATGAGAGGAGCGTTAGTGATGACGATGGCGATGATTTCCCCCTCCCGGAGGGAAGTGTCCCCGGCAGAACAGCTCTACCGGAGCCCTAGATTGGTTCCGCCAAGGTTCCGCCTCGTGGCGGCGGAGTCTTGTCCCGAAAGCTTGCTTATGATTTTTCTTCGGATGAAAGACTTCATATAGCAGAAGATGGGCACCGGAGGGCCAACAAGGGGCCCACGAGGCAGGGCGCGCGCCCAGGGGGTAGGGCGCGCCCCCCACCCTCGTGGCCAGGTGGAGGCCCCCCTGACATATTTCTTCCGCTCAATATTTTTTATTATTTCCAAAAATAACTTTCGTGGAGTTTCAGGACTTTTGGAGTTGTGCAGAATAGGTCTCTAATATTTGCTCCTTTTCCAGCCCAGAATACCAGCTGCCGGCATTCTCCCTCCTTATGTAAACCTTGTAAAATAAGAGAGAATAGGCATAAGTATTGTGACATAATGTGTAATAACAGCCCATAATGCAATAAATGTCGATATAAAAGCATGATGCAAAATGGATGTATCAACTCCCGCAAGCTTAGACCTCGCTTGTCCTCAAGCGAAAGCCGATAACGATAAATATGTCCACATGTTTATCGGTAGAGGTGTCGATAAAATAAAATACGGACATGAGGGCATCATGATTGTTGTCATAACAGCAACATATATGGATAATGTCATATGATTTCTTATGCTCAAGTAATAATCTATTCACAATGCAAAGTATGAATCAAAAACTTTATTGAGAACCAAGAAACTATAATCTCAGTCATTGAAGCAATTGCAATTTATCATAACATCAGAAAGAGTCTATGTCAGAGCTTTCTAGCAAGTCCACATACTCAACTATCATTTAGTCTTTCATAATTGCTAACACTCACGCAATACTTGTGGTTACGGAGTTTTAATCGGACACAGAGAAAGATAGGGGCTTATAGTTTCGCCTCCCAACCTTTTACCTCAAGGGTAATGTCAACAATAATAACTCATGCTAACTTACATCCAATTATATATATATATATATATATATATATATATATATATATATATATATATTTGGATCTTTCCAACACACTGTGCTTGCCAAAGGATAAAATGTAAAAAGGAAAGGTGAAGATCACCATGACTCTTGCATAAGGTAGAAGGTAATAATAAAAGATAGGCCCTTCGCAGAGGGAAGCAGAGGTTGCCATGCACTTTCAGAGTTGGATGCACAAAATCTTAATGCGAAAGAACGTCACTTTATATTGCCACTTGTGATATGAACCTTTATTATGCAGTCCGTCGCTTTTATTTCTTCCACATCACAAGATCGTATAAAGCTTATTTCCTCCACACCAATCAATCATACAAATTTGAGAGCAATTTTTATTGCTTGCACCGATGACAACTTACTTGAAGGATCTTATTCAATCCATAGGTAGATATGGTGGACTCTCATGGCAAAACTGGTTTAAGGGTTTTGGAAGCACAAGTAGTATCTCTACTTGGTGCAAAGAATTTGGCTAGCATGAGGGGGAAAGGCAAGCTCAACATGTTGGATGATCCATGACAATATACTTTATCTCAGATATAAGAAAACATAACCCATTACGTTGTCTTCCTTGTCCAACATCAACTCTTTAGCATGTCATATTTTAATGAGTGCTCCCAATCATAAAAGATGTCCAAGATAGTATATTTATATGTGAAACCTCTCTTTCTTTATTACTTCTTATTAATTGCAACGATGACCAAAGCTATGTTTGTCAACTCTCAACAATTTTTAATCATCATACTCTTACTATGTGAAGTCATTACTCTCAATAAGATCAATATGATCTCTTTTTATTCTTTTCTCTTTTCTTTTATTCACTCAAGATCACAGCAAGATAATCAAGCCCTTGACTCAACACTAATCTTTATTAAATATAGCTCACGGACTCAATTACAAAGAGGGATCATAAAGCAAAACCGAAAACTAGATCATACCAAAACTTTATTCTACTAGATCAAGATACTACTAATAGGATTGAACTAAGAAAAACGGTAAAGATAGGAGTGTGATGGTGATACGATACCGGGGCATCTCCCCCAAGCTTGGCGGTTGCCAAGGGGAGTGCCCATACCCATGTGGTTATGTCTCCTTCCTCAGAAGTGGTGGTGATGGGGTTGTTGATGAAGTAGGCTTGTCGTCCATCTTCCAAGGCATGGGCTCACCATCATAGAAGGATGATCGAGTCTACGGGATCCTCAAATCTGCAGCCAAACTCATTCTCTTGAATCTATATTCATACTCACAGTTTTGGTTTTGCGGGTCATAGATCTGGGCTTGGAGGTGCTCGATTTTCTCGTGGAGCTTGAAGATGGCCTCCCCAATGTCCTTGGCATCCAGCTTGTGGTTGTTGGTGAACTCCGCGATCATCATGTGATTGGAGTCAAGTCCACGCTCCACCATCTCCTGGCACTTGAAAACTTGTTGCTCCATTGCCTCGAGCCTTGTCTCCACGCTTCCGGTCTTCCTCGGTCCCTCAACATCGCGGATGTGCAGCACCCCCTCATGCATCTCAATGGTTTGAGGGTGTTGCAGCACCTCCGCGAGGTAGGGATTGATGACCTTCGCGAAGAACTTGTCCTTGGGGACACTTGGAGACGTCATGATGATCTAGATCTGTCAGAAAAACAGCTCGAAACGAAAACAGAGGATAATTGCGTGATACAGGAGTCAAAACTATCGAGAGATTATATAATGAATTTTTACCGACCAAAATACGTATCGTGCGAGAAAACGGAGTCCGGAGAGCACACGAGGTGCCCACGAGGTAGGAGGCGCGCCCTCGACCCTCGTGGAGGCCTCGTGTCCTTCCCGGACTGCTTCTTATTTTTCTATTTTTCTAAATATTCCAAAACGGAGAAAAATTGCCATTAGAACTGTTTTGGAGTCGGTTTACTTACCGTACCACATACATATTCCTTTTCGGGGTCTGAAACATTCCGGAAAGTGTCCCTTATGTATTCCTCCGGGGTTATGGTTTCAATAACATTGGTTTCAACATTTATAGGATTACCTGAGATATAATGTTTAATTCTTTGACCGTTTACCACCTTCGGATTTGTGCCTTCGAAGTTGTTGATTTTTATGGCAGCGAAACGATAGACCTCCTTGATAACGTAAGGGCCTTCCCATTTAGAGAGAAGTTTTCCTGCAAAAAATCTTAAACGAGAGTTGTATAGCAATACATAATCACCTACATTAAACTCACGCTTTTGTATCCTTTTGTCGTGCCATCTTTTAACTTTTTCTTTAAACAATTTGGCATTATCATAGGCTTGGGTTCTCCATTCATCAAGTGAGCTAATGTCAAATAACCTCTTCTCACCGGCAAGTTTGAAATCAGAATTGAGCTCTTTAATAGCCCAATATGCCTTATGTTCTAGTTTGAGAGGTAAGTGACATGCTTTTCCATAAACCATTTTATACGGAGACATACCAATAGGATTTTTATATGCAGTTCTGTAGGCCCATAATGCATCATCAAGTTTCTTGGACCAATTCTTTCTAGATCTATTAACAGTCTTTTGCAAAATTAATTTGAGCTCTCTATTGGTCAATTCTACTTGACCACTAGACTGTGGGTGATAAGCATATTCATATGACTACTAATAGCAAGTCTTCTCACATGTCCTCAGGAACAAACGTAACTACTCACAAAGCATACATGTTCATAATCAGAGGGGTATTAATATGCATATAGGATCTGAACATATGATCTTCCACCAAATAAACCAACTAGCATCAACTATAAGGAGTAATCAACACTACTAGCAACTTACAGGTACCAATCCCAGACTTAGAGACAAGAATTGGATACAAGAGATGAACTAGGGTTTGAGAGGAGATGGTGCTGGTGAAGATGTTGATGGAGATTGCCCTCTCCCGATGAGAAGAGTGTTGGTGATGACGATGGCGATGATTTCCCCCTCCCGGAGGGAAGTGTCCCCGGCAGAACAGCTCTGCCGGAGCCCTAGATTGGTTCCGCCTCGTGGCGGCGGAGTCTGGTCCCGAAAGCTTGCTTATGATTTTTCTTCGGACGAAAGACTTCATATAGCAGAAGATGGGCACAAGAGGGCCAACAGGGGGCCCACGAGGCAGGGGGCGCGCCCAGGGGGGTAGGGCACGCCCCCACCCTCGTGGCCAGGTGGAGGCCCCCCTGACGTATTTCTTCCGCTCAATATTTTTTGTTATTTCCAAAAATAACTTTCGTGGAGTTTCAGAACTTTTGGAGTTGTGCAGAATAGGTCTCTAATATTTGCTCCTTTTCCAACCCAGAATTCCAGCTGCCGGCATTCTCCCTCCTTATGTAAACCTTGTAAAATAAGAGAGAATAGGCATAAGTATTGTGACATAATGTGTAATAACAGCCCATAATGCAATAAATATCGATATAAAAGCATGATGCAAAATGGACGTATCAACGGCCTCCGGTTCATTCAACATTTTCTTGACAGCCTCTGTAACTTCAGCCTCTGTTAGCTGAATATTAATATGTCGTTGAGGATCGGTCAAACTCCCTGTGTATTCACACATCAAACCGGGGCGCCGGCTTAAGGGCAAAATGCTCCAGCTTATCCAACAACGAGCAAAGTCAACACCTGTTAAACCGTTTGCCATGAAGGCTCTAAGCTTTGACAGTTGTGGGGCATAGTTGGCCCATTCCTTTGCAGTTAACCTCTGAGGAAAGGGATGTGTATTGCTAAGACGGTGAGGGCGGTAACCCGGCAAAGGGTTTTCATCAGTGGGAGATGTGTCCTTGCAATAAAACCAAGTCTGGTTCCACTCCTTGGGGTGACTGTGAAGCTTGGCGTGAGGGAAGCTGACTTCCTTCCTTTTCTGAACCGCCATTCCGCCAAGTTCAGTATTGGGTCCATCTTTGAATTCTGTGCGACGGTTTAAGTGGAAGAAATCCCTAAACAATTCAACTGTGGGTTCCTCTTGAAGATAAGCCTCACAAAAGACTTGGAAATGGCAGATGTTGGACACCGAGTTTGGACCGATGTCCTGAGGGTGAAGCTGGAAACTGGCAAGCACATCTCGGAAGAATTTTGAACCAGGAGGGCTAAAGCCTCGACCCAGATGGTCAACAAAAATGACTACCTCTCCGTCCTCGGGTTTAGGAGGATTTTCCGGACCAGGGGCCCTCCAGTGGATGACCTCCTTCTTGGCTAAAGCGCCAGTTGCGACACATCTGTTTAACTGATCTTCAGTGACCCGGGAAGGAACCCAGTTGCATTCATAGACTTGTTTGGCCATCTCAAGGGAAACCGAAACATAGTTATTGCCGGTTTAAGATTTATACGGAATAGGTATAAGGCGATACAAGTTAAGCAGAGGTATACGCATATTGTTAAACCGGAGTCTGATATTGCTAAGCTGGAATCTTACGATGGAGAAGGTGCAAAGATAAATGAATCGGCGGTTTACGAGGGGACTAATGGTACCTACCGGATTATCACTTTTTCAAAGCTAAACCGCCTATATTGGTATGAAAGGTACAGATCTAAAGTACTTAAGTGAAGGAAAAACAGGTTTCGCAGATTGAGATGATAAATTTCAGATCTGCGGTATGACAGAAAACTAGAAAATATTCAGACCTAATTTCAAGTGCTTAAACAGATCATCAAGTTCAGATGAGTTTGTATATAAGGGAGATGCTCCAATAAGGAAAAAGGTGATTATGGCTACGGCCGCACAAGACGTATCAGATTCAAACTAGCTATTTGTGTTATTAAGAACAGGGAAGAACGGCGCCGGAGTTTCAGTAAACTCTGATGAACACTGAACCCTAATGGTGGATCTAGAGTGAGGAGAAGAGGAACTCACCGATGCTGAGGAAGCAGCGGAGGATCGCCGCGTTTTCTCTGGTGTGGTGAGGTTGATGCAGCGACCGTTGTTGAGGCAGATGCAAAGATCGACGGCGGCGGCAGAGCTCGAAGGTTGGTCGGCACGAGGAAGAAGACGATGCGAAGAGGCACGGGGGGGAAGTGAAAAGGACCCCTCGGCCTTATTTATAAGGTGAATGGATAAGTGGCAGGCGCGAGAATCGAGGAGCCCGAAAAATGGGATATGTGACAGCTCTGTTGCCTCGATTGTCGGAGGCTCATTAATGAAGGTGGGTTATGTGCAGTTTTTAATAACAGATAACGTCATGGCGATTTATCATGGTCCTGGAAAGTGACGTCACAGAGGTTTACAAGACTTATGTGAAGGTGCCGAAGAAGAAATTTTCTCAAAGTATTGGAGATTGACATGAACCAGTTCAAATCAATCTGGGACCTAATGTTGGGGATATTACTACTGGGCGTAAACCGGCCAGGAGAGGCCGGATTATCCCAATAATGAGTTATTATATTTGAAGCCCGTGAAGATAAAGATGATGACGCTTTATGAAGGCCCAGGGCCCAAAAGGCGGATTAAGGCCTGTAGTCATAAACCGACCTGGATATGTATGCTTGTATTGTAAGGCAGAGATAGTAGAGACCGGGCCGGACACGTTTATGAGCCGGCCTCAGAACCCTGTAAACCGACGGGCGTCAACCCATGTATATAAGGGGACGACCCGGCGGCGGTTCAAGGAGAACAGACGATAACTCGAGACTCAGGCAAAGCGTATTCGCTCCCTGGTCATCGAAACCCAAGCAATCCCACAACAACTGGATCGTAGGCTTTTACCTTCACCGCAAGGATCCGAACCAGTATAAACTCTCTGCATCCCTTGTCCACTTTAACCCCTTTAAGCTAACCCGTCGCGATGGCTCCACGACTAAGTCCTTTCTCTAGGACATCTACCGTGACAAACCACGACATGCACCCCGCTGTAATCCCTACTTGAACATGGTGCTTTATGCCACATATTATGATCCAATGATGTGTTGCCATCCTATGATGTTTTGAGTAGATATCCTTTGTCTTTGGGTTGATTGATGATCTAGATTGGTATGAGTTGTATGTTTTATTTTGGTGCTGTCCTATGGTGCCCTCCGTGTCGTGCAAGCGTGAGGGATTCCCGCTGTAGGGTGTTGCAATATGTCCATGGTTTACTTATTATCTGTGTTGCTTGAGTGATAGAAGCATAAACACGGATAAGTGGGTCATGGCATATGGGATAAAGGGGACTTGATGCTTTAATGCTATGGTTGGGTTTTACCTTAATGATCTTTAGTAGTTGCGGATGCTTGCTAGAGTTCCAATCATAAGTGCATATGATCCAAGCCGAGAAAGTATGCTAGCTTATGCCTCTCCCTCATATGAAATTGCAATAGTGATTACCGATCTTGTTAACAATTGCCTAGGAATATTCCGCACACAGATCCATCATTATTCCACACTCGCTATTTATAATATTTAGCAATATATTCTAACTTTATGATAACAGCACCTACTTTTATATTTTAGCTCTCCGATTTCATGCAAAGTTATCCTCTTCATACCCACAACGTAGTTTTATTTCTCGTTTCAAGTTGGAAGCAAATGTTCGGTGTATGTAGAGTCATATCAGTGGCAGATAGGACTTGAGAGAATATTGATCTTACCTTTAGCTCCTTGTGGGTTCGACACTCCATACTTATCACTTCCACCTTTGGAAATTGCTACGATGATTCCCTGCACTTGGGGATTATCACGCCATTTCGGGCCGGCGAGGGTGGGGCGGGGGCGCTGAGATTCTTGGCCGGCTGGAGAAGGGGGAAGGGAAAAGGAAGGTGGAACAAAATCTGGGGGCTGGTTGCAGCGCGCTGGCGAGCAAGCCAACCACGGTGGTGCCTCTCTCTCCGTTGCGGCGAATCGGGGAGAAGGGGGTGGGGGCGACGGCGGGAGTGGATCTGAATCAGGGAGAGGAGAGCGGGGAGAGAGGAATGGATCTGAATCGGGGAGTTAGGGTTTGGGTTGCGGTTGGGTGAGAGGTTGAGGGGGTGAGGGTTTGGGTAGTTGGGCTATCGTTGGATCCAGAAGCATCCGACGGTGCTACATGCATGATCCGCGTGATATGCCCATAGACCAATCAGAACGTAGCAAACAATATAATGACCTTATGACCATATAAATTGGTCGTAATTGATTAAAGACAAATCATTTTTCATTTTAGAGTGCCCAAAATGACCTTTTTTGTGAAGGGCCTACCAAATATTTGTTGCACAATTGGACCAAATCAATTTTGTAAAATACTAGGCCATATTTAATGCACAATTAACCAAATTGTTGGGTCTCAGAAGTTTGGATCCACCTCTGGTGAAAACGACAAATTTCCGCCGATTCAGTAGGAAGCGGGTCAAATTTGGACTGCAGGCGCCTCATAGTTTGCTCTTTATTTTTTCTAAAAATCATTTCTAGGTACATCAGTATCTATTTAATCAGAGAAACAACAAAAGTTTTCCAAGATTCAACCACTAGCTAGGAACGGTCATGCCCGTAGTTTTGACTGCATTTTGAAACGGGCGTGAAAAATTCAAAAAAAATCAAAAAATTGGAAAACCTTCGCATTGTGACATAATATGTGACAAAGTGTCCAGGGAAAATAATAAACTTGTAATACAACAATTATTTTAAAAAAGTGCTCTCAGGAATGAGCTATCATGTGTGAAGATTCATGGCTTTCAAGCCAAATGATCAATCTTATGGTCACATTCATGGCATAGTTTGTTCAAATGATCTCATATTGTGAATAAGGGTGCATCTTGGAATGGCAAACGGTGTTGACTAACGAAGTTTTCATTTTCTTTGCACGAAAAAATCATTTTTCATTTTTTGAGTGCCCAAAATGAGCTTTTT
This sequence comes from Triticum aestivum, assembly GCF_018294505.1. Lineage (NCBI taxonomy): Eukaryota > Viridiplantae > Streptophyta > Magnoliopsida > Poales > Poaceae > Triticum > Triticum aestivum. Next base: position 609,374,904 of record NC_057814.1, read on the forward strand.
TGTGAAGGACCTACTAAATATTTGTTGCACAATTGGACCAAATCAATTTTGTAAAATACTAGGCCATATTTAATGCACAATTAACCAAAATTTTGGGTCTCAAAAGTTTTGATCCACCTCTGGTGAAAAGACAAATTTTCGTCGATTCAGTAGGAAGCGGGTCAAATTTAAACTGCAGCCGCCTCATAGTTTGCTCTTTATTTTTTCTAAAAATCATTTATAGGTACATAAGTATCTATTTAATCAGAGAAACAATAATTTTTTCCAAGATTCAACCACTAGCTAGGAAGGCTCATGGCCGCAGTTTTGACCGCATTTTGAAACGGGCGTGAAAATTTCAAAAACAATCAAAAAATTGGAAAACCTTCGCATTGTGACATTATATGTGAAAAAGTGTCCAGGGAAAATAATAAACTTTTAATACAACAATTCATTTAAAAAAGTGCTCTCAGAAATGAGCTATCATGTGTGATGATTCATGGCTTTCAAGCCAAATGATCAATCTTATGGTCACATTCATGGCATAGTTTGTTCAAATGATCTCATATTGTGCACAAGGGTGCATCTTGAAATGGCAAACAATGTTGCCTAAGGAAGTTTTCATTTTCTTTGCACGAAAAAATCATTTTTCATTTTTGAGTGCCCAAAATGAGCTTTTTTGTGAAGGACCTACCAAATATTTGTTGCACAATTGGACCAAATCAATTCTGTAAAATACTAAGCCATATTTAATGAACAATTAACCAAATTGTTGGGTCTCAAAAGTTTTGATCCACCTCTGGTGAAAAAGACAAATTTCCGCCGATTTAGGAGGAAGCGGGTCAAATTTGAACAGCAGCCGCCTCATAGTTTGCTCTTTATTTTTTCTAAAAATCATTTCTAGGTACATAAGTATCTATTTAATCAGAGAAACAACAAAAGTTTTCCAAGATTCAACCACTAGCTAGGAACGGTCAATGCCTGCAGTTTTGACCGCATTTTGAAACGGGCATGAAAAATTCAAAAAGAATAAAAAATTGGAAAACCTTCGCATTGTGACATTATATGTGACAAAGTGTCCACGGAAAATAATAAACTTGTAATACAATAAATTCTTTAAAAAAATGCTCTCAGAAATGAGCTATCATGTGTGAAGATTCATGGCTTTCAAGCCAAATGATCAATTTTATGGCCACATTCATGGCATAGTTTGTTCAAATGATCTCATATTATGCATAAGGGTGCATCTTGGAATGGCAAACAATGTTGCCTAAGGAAGTTTTCATTTTCTTTCCACGAAAAAATCATTTTTCATTTTTTGAGTGCCCAAAATGAGCTTTTCTTGTGAAGGACCTACCAAATATTTGTTGCACAATTGGACCAAATAAATTTTGTAAAATACTAGGCCATATTTAATGCACAATTAACCAAATTTTTGGGTCTCAAAATTTTTGATCCACCTCTGGTGAAAAAGACAAATTTCCGCCGATTCATTAGGAAGCGGGTCAAATTTGAACTGCATCCGCCTCATAGTTTGCTCTTTATTTTTTTCTAAAAATCATTTCTACGTACATATATAAGTATCTATTTCATCAGAGAAACAACAAAAGTTTTTCCAAGATTCAACCACTAGCTAGGAACAGTCATGCCCGCAGTTTTGACCGCATTTTGAAACGAGCGTCAAAAATTCAAAAAAAATCAGAAAATTGGAAAACCTTCGCATTGCGACATTATATGTGACAAAGTGTCCAGGGAAAATAATAAACTTGTAATACAACAATTATTTTAAAAAAGTGCTCTCAGAAATGAGCTATCATGTGTGATGATTCATGGCTTTCAAGCCAAATGATCAATCTTATGGTCACATTCATGGCATAGTTTGTTCAAATGATCTCATATTGTGCACAAGGGTGCATCTTGGAATGGCAAACAATGTTGCCTAAGGAAGTTTTCATTTTCTTTGCATGAGAAAAATCATTTTTCATTTTTTTGAGTGCCCAAAATGAGCTTTTTTGTGAAGGGCCTACCAAATATTTGTTGCACAATTGGACCAAATCAATTTTCTAAAATACTAGGCCATATTTAATGCACAATTAACCAAATTGTTGGGTCTCAGATGTTTTGATCCACCTCTGGTGAAAAAGACAAATTTCCGCCGATTCAGTAGGAAGCGGGTCAAATTTGAACTGCAGCCGCCTCATAGTTTGCTCTTTATTTTTTTCTAAAAATCATTTATAGGTTCATAAGTATCTATTTAATCAGAGAAACAACAAAAGTTTTCAAGATTCAACCACTAGCTAGGAAAGGTCATGCCCGCAGTTTTGACCGCATTTTGAAACGGGCGTGAAAAATTCAAAAAAAATCAAAAAATTGGAAAACCTTCGCATTGTGACATTATATGTGAAAAAGTGTTTAGGAAAAATAATAAAATTGTAATACAACAATTCTTTTGAAAAAGTGCTCCCAGAAATGAGCTACCATGTGTGAAGATTCATGACTTTCAAGCCAAATGATCAATCTTATGGCCACATTCATGGCATAGTTTGTTCAAATGATCTCATATTGTGCACAAGGGTGCATCTTGGAATGGCAAACAATGTTAGCTAAGGAAGTTTTCATTTTTTGAGTGCCCAAAATGAGCTTTTTGTGAAGGACCTACTAAATATTTGTTGCACAATTGGACCAAATCAATTTTGTAAAATGTTAGGCCATATTTAATGCACAATTAACCAAAATTTTGGGTCTCAAAAGTTTTGATCCACCTCTGGTGAAAAGACAAATTTCCGTCGATTCAGTAGGAAGCGGGTCAAATTTAAACTGCAGCCGCCTCATAGTTTGCTCTTTATTTTTCCCAAAAATAATTTCTAGGTACATAAGTATCTATTTAATCAGAGAAACACCAAAAGTTTTCCAAGATTCAACCACTAGCTAGGAACGGACATGCCCGCCGTTTTGACCGCATTTTGAAACGGGCATGAAAAATTCAAAAAATTGTAAAACCTTCGCATTGTGTCATTATATGTGGCGAAGTTATCAGGAAAAATAATAAACTTGTAATATGGAAATTATTTTAAAAAAGTGTTCTCACAAACAAGCTATCATGTGTGGAGATCAATAGCTTTCAAGCCAAATGGTCAATCTAATGGCCACATTCATGGCATAGTTTGTTCAAATAATCTCACATTGTGCACAAGGGTGCATATTGGAATGGCAAACAATGTTGCCTAAGGAAGTTTTCATTTTCTTTGGACGAAAAAATCATTTTCCATTTTTCGAGTGCCCAAAATGAGCTTTTTTGTGAAGAACCTACCAAATAATTGTTGAAAAATTGTATCAAGTCAATTTTGTAAAATACTAGGCCATATTTAATGCACAATTGACCAAATCGTTGGGTCTCAAAAGTTTTGATCCACCTCTCGTGAAAAAGAAAAATTTCTGCCATTGTTGCAAAATTGGACCAAATCAAATTTTTTGTTGAACCTACCATTGTTGCAAAATTGGCCCAAATCAAATTTATAAAATACTAGGCCATATTTAAAGCACAATTGACCAAATGGTTGCGTGTAAAAAGTTTTTGATCCACCTCTCGTGAAAAAGACAAATTTTCGCATATTCATCTTTCCATTTTTTGAGTCCCAAAATGAGTTTTTTTGTGAAGAACCTACAAATATTTGTTGTAAAAAAAATTCTCCAATTTTCAAGAATATTAGACCACATTTTATGACCAAATTTGTGTACACTAGAAACATTTTTTATAGATATTAAACAGTTCTTAGTTTTATCATTAACATTTTTAATAAATATTTTAATGTCTAATATTTTGAACACATGTCTACATTTTTAACACACATTGTACATATTGTTTATATATGTTTAACTTTTTTTCAAATACATGATTGACATATTTTCATATATTCCTAACAAAAAAGATCTTTTCATACATACGTTATGATTAACAATTTTGTATACATATAAAACATTGTTGATATTGGTTAGAAAAATTTAAATACATGATTAACATTTTTAGAAAATCTTGTTTTGTTATCTGCTTTCCCATATATCTACAAATATATATATACCTATATAGGACGGCTGTTTGGGGCACCTAGGTGCCCGAGCACCTTGCCTAGATGTCACTCGATTGCATCGTGATTGTGTTCAGATGATGGGTGTGTGGGTTATTGGGTTTGATCCGTTAACACATGAGATTATATTTTAATTTATATCTTTATCAATAAAAACTTTCCATACTTGTTTGCATGGCTCGGATGTGTATTAATTGTGTCAATGGATTACCTTCCATAGATGTTTGCATGGCGTGCCTTACATGAAAATAGCCAAATCTGTTTATTTAATGTCCGTCATCAATTATCCATTAGTGAGATCAAGTAATTAAAAAGCTTACATAATATTGCGGTGTAAAATATAGTAACAACTTCAAGCACTGGGTATGTAGTGGTTTTTTTTGTATGTAGGGATTTTTAACTGAGTATATCCTCATTAGATTTTTGTGTACGTATATATATCCCAATACTCTACAGCTACATACCCCGGCGTAAAATATATGAATACATACCTCAATAATACATAGTTATTATACCTAATATGTTTTACATTTCCCTACATCTACATACCCAGGCGTGAAATATATGAATATATACCCAAATAATATGTAGGTATTATACCTTATTGTTGTTTGAAGTACATAGTCAAAAAATAAAATAGGTATGCGAAATTGAAATATATGCGTACATACCCCAATATTTTTCTACAACTATATACCTATTCTCTACAATTACATACCCCAATAATACATAGGTATTACACCTAATTCTTTTTGCATATTTCGCTACATACCCCCCTGTGAAATATATGAGTACATACTTTAATAATATGTGGTATTATACCCAATTATTTTTTGAAGCACATAGTCATAATTAAGTGGGTATGATACCCAACTGTTTTATGTATATATGTCCACGTAAATGTGTGGGCGGCATACATTTTTTTGTATATACTAGCAAATACATGATCTATCTTCTATGTGGAAAGGTATGAGAGAAAAAATAAAAGGAAATGCTTCATGTTGTTTCATAGATGGAATGTCTTGCATGCAAATAGATTAGGAAAGGAAATAAAAGTTGTACTAACGGGTTGGACCCGATCAAGGTGCCCAGGCACCTAGGTGTCCCATATAATATACCACTACTTGCGTTTTGCATGTTGTATGTAGTATCTGTCAAAATCGAGAGTATGTTCGTGTAGTATGTAGTATATGATAATGTTTATATAGTACATATACTACTTTTTAGGTAGTATGTGCCATATTTTGAGTACACTCTTTTTTACGTACAAATATGTACGTATTTCGCGAATATAACAAAACAATGGGCTCATATGATTTTTTTCATGAAACTTGCTTTGAAATATCTTAAATATATTATATGAACATATTTAGAATGATAAAGTAATATATATACTACTACAATATAGTATATGAGACATGTGGGGTAACTACCACCGGGTGGTACGATAGATTTCTCTCTCTCTCTCTCTATATATATATATATATATACTGATGATTATTTTTGCATACACATGAATTTTTTTATACATATCTAATATTATTTATGATTATAATTTTTTATATGCATGAAACTTTTCAAATACACACATTTAGTTTTTTAAACACATGATTACATTTTTTTAAATACGTATTAATATTAACATTTTTTTGAATTACATGTTTAGTTTCTAATTGCTAAACCATATAGCAAGATTCACGAAGAAGTTCATTATTTTCCTATTCTAATGAAAAACTTGTTATTTTCCCATTTTCGTTGGGCCAAATATATGTTTTTTTAGTAATATGAGGGCATCCCACATTTCTTCCTGGATGGATCGAGGCGTACATGGCACACAGATTATTATTTTTAAAAGGAGGTGGCCTCATTCCACCAAGGCCCAAGCCCACCTTGAGCGACACCTTAAGTACCAATGCATCCACGTTCACAACCTTATACCATTTATATTGGTCGTAATTATGTAGAAAGAAGTTCGTTGACCACTCTTGTCTGCTTTATGACCATTTAGTGTAAGGCAATTTCAGGGCATGAGCCCTTCCAAGCGAAATGGCCGTGGATTTACGACCAATTCAGCCGGGGTCACTGAAAGAAGGTACAAGTTGACATATTTCTTGTAGCGATTATTCATCTAAACATGGCTAGTGAAAAGGCTAATAGATCGGGACATCATATATGTATATAATTATGCAGCAAAGAACTCAAATAAAACCAAATAGAAATTCATATATAATCCGATCATAAAGTGACAATTCATCACACCGCAACAAACCATATTGGGAAGCACACCAAATTTATCACAATCATGTAGGGCTCATGTGACCTTTGTATCGGCAGCGGCGACGCTATGCGCCCTTCTCTGTCCTGAGGGCGTTGTCGTGGGTCTTAGGTGTATTAGGGTGTAGTGTGGCGGTGCTCTCGGATCTTCCTTTGTTTTGCTTTGTTTCGGTAGCGTAGCCGCCTACGGTGTATGTGATCCGTGTATCCTGAGATCGGCTTTGTAAGAGGTTACCTCATCACCTTGTATCGTTCGCCCATGTACTTAGTCCGATTGTTGCTTCATATATAAAACGGGACGAAGACCTGTTTTGTGGACTCATGGGTTAGGGAGTGTGATAAATTTTTTTCCCGTTGTACGACACGGGCTCTTTTCCTAGTTAGTTTTTAAATGCACAACAAATAGTTTATTAATATACGATGAGCACTTTCAAATACGTGGTCAACACATATTTCAAATATGTGATGAACATGTTTTTTTCCATCTGTCATATCTCTTTTCAATTTTTTTCCTAACTGAATTTAACACTTTCTAAAATCTTTGAAGCAAAACATTCCCAAAAAGATTTTTTTGGCTCCCATCGCAAAAAAAAATATCGCTCAACCATTTACATGGGCCTTGTCCATAGGCGTGGGTTAGGAAGTCTCAGCTCGATCCAGAGCTATTAAAAAAAAGGTTCGATCCACGGAATCCCCAATCGCTCCAGTTCTGTTCACCTTCCTACGGCGTCGCTCCCTCCGTCAAAATCATCAGCGAAGAACGGCGACGAAGATGGCGGCGGCCTCGACGCCGCTTGGCGTCGCTGCTCTCGTACTGGGCTTCGGACTCAGGGCCTCCGCGCTGGCCATTGGGCGTGGCGGCCCTCGATCTCGGCCGCCACCTCGCTAGGGGCGGCGGGGCAGCGACCTGGTCCGGACTCCGGAGCTGACGAGTGAGACGTGCAGGAGGTAGTACAACTACAAGGCTTAGCCGCCGAGCCAGAGCCAGAGCCAGAGTCTCCCGATCTGGCCGCTGTGAGTAAATGGTCTCTTTTTAATAACTGATGAAATCACTGCATGTAAGGATCTCTGTCCTAAGCTGAATTCTGTAGGCTTGATAGATTCACCGAGCCGAACTGATCTCAGCGACTGCCTGAGTTATTTTACAGATATTATTATTATTATTACTCCATCTGATCCATGTTAAGTATCCCTGATTTAGTACAACTTTATGAATCAGAGGGAGTATTATGTTTCATTCCAAGTATTTTCTTCTGTGACCCTGGCCCCTGGGTGTGGCACAATAAACCTGTTGGCTTCGGCCTTTATGTTCTTATATTTACTGGGTGCATGATTCAGTACTGCTGGACGATGAAGCCGTGCGAGTCTTTTTGCACAACTGTTGATCCGCTCTCATGGCTAGCTATCTAAAAATACTCATTGATCGTTCAGATGCACTTACAGAATAAGTTCACAAATGAGTACAGATAAACTCGTTCATAAGAAATAATATTGCCTGCATATTAGTACAGTAGGCATTACAAAATAGGTTCAATTCAACGATAAATGCAATAAATTTGATGACAAGCTGAGTATTATATAAAAATATTTAAATGGGAAATACTAATCCTGGTCACCCTTGAATTGTTGCAAGACATTTTCTATCAAATCTGCCTTGAGTTGTCGATGCATTGGTCGCTCATGAATAGCTGCGTTACGTCAGTGGCAAGTTTATGAATTGGGCCTTGGGGTGTGGGAGTACCTTTGACAATAGGTTTGGGGATATTGAGATTGTAGTGGTATGCTTGCATGGTCTGGATGTGGATTTGAGGAGTTTGGCCTCATGTAATTTGAGAGATTTCTGTCTCGTGGATCCATGAACTGCTATTCCAAATGTTCAAAACTTATGGTTTTTTAGTTGTGTTCAAACTCTCTTTTGTAGGCAGCTGAATGGAGAGGAGCCTGAAGGAGGCAACGGTATTTTGCTACAGAGGAAGCAAGCTGCGATGGCAACCGTTATTTTCAGCCAACAGACACGGGTGAACAGTGTAAAGTGATTCCGTGATTTATTATTTTCTTATATTTAGTTTGCTGTGGACCATTTGTGTATTTGTCAAATTGCTCTGCTTCCATTTGAAGAAAAAGTAAATTCCATTTTCGATGATGTATTTGAAATTTTGATAGTTTGAGCAATATTTTGAACTGAATATTGTGTATTGAACTACACTTGAGAAGTTGAGAGCCAAACTGACCAGATGGGTCAATTTTTAGACCTGTCAAAATGTGGTTCAATTTGGGATATCCAGATTAAAATGGCATTGTACTTCTCATAATGTAGCTGTTCTTCGAGATTTGGCTAATCTTATGAGCGATCACAGCTGCTTGCTAACGGCTTGTAAGTGTCTATTTCTGTGATTTGAATTCTTGTACATTTTATCATCGTTTCAGGTTATGCAGAGGATCATTTTTGTTCCAATCCAGGGATACATCAGGTATAGTTCTCATTTCCTTTGTTGAGTTCCTGTTACTGTATGTGAAATTGCTTCCAAATATTAATGGAGTACTCAATACCCTGTTAGAAAACATGTACCTATATACTTTGAAAAGCATCATATATTCCCATAAGAAATTAGGGGAAAAAATGTGGCTTGGGTCACCTGAGAGATATCGAATAAAGCACAAGATTTGCATGCATGCTGTATCTGCTTTTTTTGGATACATATTATTTCATATATGTCTATAGTACAAGACTGCACTTCTGTTTGGTGTTGCCTTGCATATAGGCTAGACTTTTCCAATCAAAGAGACTGAAGTACCAAGAAATTTACGGAAGATCCAATTGCTGACTGTACAACCAAAGCATGCCACTTACATTCAGCCGTGCTTCTAAATCTGAAAAGAAGCCACCACCAAAATGCATGCTGATGGAAAGGCAGCAGCAAATCCAAACAGCACACCATGCAGAATGATTATTCACAAGAAAACAATGTAATGGAAACAAGCAAGCCCGATCATGCACGCTCATGACGGCATGAAGCACAACAAACACAACACAGGATAACTGCTCCCCTTGAAAAGGGGTGTGCGGGGAACGGACAGCAAAGCTCTATGGTTCAAGCGCATGATGGCGCTGTGCCTCCCAAGGTGCAATGGCTGGCCTGGTTATGCCGGTATGCGTGCACAGCGCCCAGAGCACGGTGATGAACTCACCCCCTTGTGCCAGCGCTTCCTTGTGTGCCTTCACGTGCAGCTCTCCACCAGATGGAGCCACATACACCATGAGCTCCGTCCAAAGGTCAGCCAGTAGCTCCCACACATCCTCCTGCTTCTGTGCCATCTCCAGAAGCAAATCCCCCAACTTTGCTCCCCTCTGCACCATCGTTGTCTCCTCCTGCTCTTTTGAGATCTCAACCAGCTTGTCATACCTGGTGCCTGGCAAAGACAGGTGGTACCTCCAACACCCTCCCAGCGCATTCTTCAACTGCTCTTGCATCTCCTTGTACACGTGGGTCGTCCCGTCCTTATTGTCTGGAAGCAGCTCCGGATATGAGGCCACCAAGTAAGTGCAGTACCCGGATAGCGTGACTGCCACCTGGCGATGAGCTCCCATCGAGGTCTTATTCTGCAGCGGGCATTTCCTGCCCAAAAGGCTGGTAGCAATGTGCCAGATGAGGATAACCTCGGCGACGCTCTTGCTCTCGCATGCCAATGAGAGCTGCGATCTATACTGGCTTTGTCTGTGCTTCTCCGACTGCAGCGTGGACCAGCCGTTGCTGAGAGGCGCAGCATGGGCGTGGCCATCATTGATTTGAGCCACAAGGTATTTCATGATGGACTTCTTCACTTCCATGGGCACTGCCTTCTTAGGCAGCATCATGGGTGATAGGCCGCCGAACCCAATCATGGAGAATTGGTTAAAGCAAAGGTTGCGATGGCTTATCTTACTCCGTACCCATAGGATACGACGGATGAGGCCGCTTAAGATGCGGCTGTCACGCCAGCGGCTCTTGGTGGTATACTCACAGACAAGTGACACCATGAGCCAGTTGGAGAGGATGAAGACGAGGAACTCCCATACTTCCTCGTAGAGGAAGGTGAGCAAGAGCAGCATAGTGATGGCCAGATCGACGGTTGTGAAGAGCGCCTCCGGTGACTGGATAATTCTTCCTAGGAGGCATCCGACTATTTTCATCATGCCGATCGATATGAGGTAGTTGTCGGTGATGATGCTATGGTACGCATAGCGCACGTCCCCATTGCCGCAGAGGATGAACGTCAGGAGGCAGAAGGCCCATACTACGATGGGAAACAGGATGTAGTTTGCAAGGAAGAAGAAGGGGTTGGAGAGCACAACGGGCACAACAGAGTGGTAGTATTCGCAGAGGAATTGGATCTCCTCGTCGAACACTTCGAACACTGCAACTGCGACCACCATGCCTTTCAGTTCCTCCTTACGCTCCTCGTCGAACCTTTGGGTTGACAATACAACCTCGGTGCCTTGCAGCAGCTCTTCGCGAAGGCCTCTAAAGATGAGACTGTGGCAATTGGAGGTTTCCTCTTGGGTGATGGGGAGGTCCTCGAACCTCCGGCGCAGCAGCTTATAGAGGGCGAACGAGAGGCATAGCCTTTTAAGACTTGGGTCTTCTTGGAGGACTCCGTCCTTGTCCTTCTCTGCGAGCCTCCAAATATCACCAACGGTGAGGATGGTGGAGTCGGTGTTAGTGTCCGTGTCAACAGTACTGGGCTTCTTCAGCTCAAGACGGTAGCCCTCCGGGCCAGGCTTCATCTCCAACTCCTCTTCTCCCATCACGGCGTACTTGCACTTCTTCAACAACTCTGCTCCTTCATCCTGGGCATTGCCGTTGCCGGCTTGCTGATCTTTCTCTTGTAGCATCTGGGCCATGTACGAGCTGAGCAGCTCAGCGTTCTTGCCATAGGCGAAAGAACGCTTGAGCAGCTCATTGATGGAGACCCTCTGCAGCAACTTGGCAGCAGCGAGGACCCATAAGGTGCCATAGATTGCTTTCTTGCCGGTGCTGCTGAGGTTGTAGAAAACGAGGTAGCCCAGCCAAGCAATGCGGGAAGCGCGATCAATGGTGCCGGAGTGCCATTGCACGCCCGCGTTGACCAAGATGGCCTCCACTTTCTTTCGGAGGAGCTCCACGAGAAGCATCCACATGAGGATTGTCCGAGCCCGTAGCGACAGCTCGGTACCGAGCTGGCTGTAGCTGGAGCTATTGGGACTTATAGCAGCCAAAGCAGAACCTTCGTTCTTGGCCTCGGAGAAGAGGTAGGACATGACCGGCAGGAAGAGGGACAATGAGGTGGAGAGGAACAGACGAACGCTGGGGTTGAGGATGGCGCTCAGGACGGACAAGCGGCTGAAGAGATTGAGCGTAAAGAAGAGGGTGGCAAGGATGAACATGACAGCCGAGGTGAACACCATGGTGACCTCATTTCTTTGGTCTGTGTAAGAGGAGGTGAGGTTGTATACAAATGGGTGTAGCTTTGCATCACAGGGTGAGCTACTGGCGAGGAAGATCATCTTTGGATAACTGCGTGGTGTGCATGGGTTCTAGCCATAGCTAGTTGGATACATATATATAGGGACGTCTATTAATGAAGACAGAATCGTTGTATGAGAACGCCACAATAAATTTCATAGATATTGAAATGGTTAGTATATATCTGCTACATGGCATGATCATTTCATCAACTAGATAACATGTACTCCCTACTTCCAAATATATGGGGCTTAACATGTTTTTCAAGGCTGCCTTTGACCATTGATAAATAAAATCGTTTCAACAGAAACTCCTTTCACATACGAATTTACTATATACTTTTTGTAACATGCCTTTCATATATTATTGCTCTAACCGATGGTCAAAGGTAACCTTGAGAAACGTATTAGGCCCTATGTATTTGGATGGAGGGAGTACCTGTACTACATAAAACTAGAGATTTTCAGGATATGCAAACACATACTCCCTCTCTTTGGGTTTAGACGGCCTATCTTGATTTGTTTTTTGTTTTCCAGTTTATTAGTTCCATGTTTACTTCTCTTCATCACCTGTTTTTCTTACAGGAAGCTCGAAGGAAATCACTAGAAGTACTAGTGAAGATTGGATGTTTAAAGCAAAGCTACAAACTTGATCGAGAATCTATAAGCCAGCTGGCCTCAGTGTCTCCTGTCTCCTGGGAAGTCAAGCTCAGATTAGATTGTCTAGTAGTTTTTTTTGTTGATATGGTTACCTATAGAGCATGATAGGTAATGAGCACATAATCTCTTAGGCCACCGAAGCCTACACCCACTAATCTTTGGGGTCGAAGAGGGTGCTTATGCCAATAATCTGGCAGGAGCATTTTTATATCTGAAGAAAAGGCACGAACCATTGTCCTTTTTTTCGTTTTGAAAGCTTACCTTATCAGAAGGGCCCAGTGGCTGGATGATCGGTACAAGCTTTATACTGAACTTGGTAATTAAGCAAGGTATGATTCTTTCTTTTGGTACAGCTTGTTGAAACTTGCGATCCAATGAAGGAAAATATTCTTAGTTCATCTCTTTTGGAACTCTCCTTGCAGATGATACAGAATTCTGTCCTTGCAGCTTTGGACTTTATTTTAGTTTTCTTGCTGCAAATCCAAAGAAACTATTCTTAGCTCCTCTCTTCTGGAACACTCATTGCAGATGATGCAGAATTCTGTCCTTCGGCTTTGGACTTTATTCTATTTTTTTATCAAAAGAAACCACTCTTAGTTCCTCTCCTTTGGAACTCCCATTGCAGATGATGCAGAATTCTGTCCTTTCAGCTTTGGTCTTTATTTTATTTATTTTTGCTGCAAATCAAAAGAAACTATTCTTAACTCCTCTCTTTTGAAACTCTCATCGCAGATGATGCAGAATTCTGCCCTTTCGGCTTTGGACTTTTCTTTTTGCTGCAAATCGAAAGAAACTATTCTTAGTTCCTCTCCTTTGGAACTCTCATTGCAGATGATGCAGAATTCTGTCCTCTCAGCTTTGTCCTTTATTTTATTTTTTTGCTGCAAATCAAAAGAAATCCTCTCTTTTGAAACTCTCATCGCAGATGATGCAGAATTCTGCCCTTTCGGCTTTGGACTTTTTTTTTTGCTGCAAATCGAAAGAAACTGTTCTTAGTTCCTCTCCTTTGGAACTCTCATTGCAGATGATGCAGAATTCTGTCCATTCAGCTTTGTCCTTTATTTTATATTTTTGCTGCAAATCAAAAGAAATCCTCTCTTTTGGAACTCTCATTGCAGATGATGCAGAATTCTGCCCTTTCGGCTTTGGACTTTATTTTATATTTTTGCTGCAAATTGAAAGAAACTATTCTTAGTTCCTCTCCTTTGGAACTCTCATTGCAGATGATGCAGAATTCTGTCGTTTCAGCTTTGGCCTTTATTTTTATTTTATTTTTTTGCTGCAAATCAAAAGAAATCCTCTCTTTGGAACTCCCATTGCAAATGATGCAGAATTCTGCCCTTTTGGCTTTGGACTTCTATTTTCTGCAAATCGAAAGAAACTATTCTTTGTTCTTTTACTCGTATTATTTGGTAAAGGAAAAGGAAAAAGAGAAAGACCAAAGACTGGGCGATGCCAATATTCTAGTCCGATCGCTCGTACACACCATATGATTAATGAGCCCCACTTAAATTTCAGTCTTTTGCATGTGAAGTATTGCTCGGAATCCTATAATTGACATGTTCCCCTTTCTAATTTCCAGGCCTATATCTTGCACAGTCCCATGCATCCAGCAAATAAGGGTTGTGTGGGCTGTCAACCAAGCATTTTCTTTATTACCTTGTATTACTTGCTTTTCAACTCATTCACTGGAAAAATAGAAAGAGCACTGCTTGGCAGACGACACTGTGCAGACGAATTTTGGACGACAAAGGAATCAAGCCGTCCATGCATTGGCAACAGACAGCCACTCACCGCTAGATAAGGCCATCGTGCAATGGTTGTCTACACTATTTCGTGTGCAGAGCAGTTTTGAAATAGAAAACTGGTTGTTGCGTTGTGTCTTTTCAAAATGGCTTGACTAGGCTGCCTAGTTAGTTCATAATGCCTGCCTTACATTTTACCTTGTTTATATAGATAATAGTTTATTGCAAAGTGAAGCACACTATGGTAAGCAATAAAACATCAAATTATCAAAATAGATGTCAAAATAGAAACATCCAATGGACTCCTAAGTTGATTTTCGTTTTCTAGCGCAACCACTCAATGGTATGGTATACCCGCCATGACATGGCGTCAACCTTATGTTTTTTGCTCCCTAAAGCGGCCAGTCCATGTGAACTCCAAAATAATGTTCCTAATGATTACATCTGGGGAGTATAGCTGGCTCCTAAAGACGCAAGCATTTCGGGCATCCCTGATTTATGTGCCACATCTTTGTGAATGAAAGAATTGTTCAAGTTGCAGATCCATCCCGACAAGTCACATAATTGAAAAGCTAATGCCAACACAGAGACCAGCACCAATAATCCGTGGAGACCTCCCATGAGTCCATATGCAACCGAGTATAATTTTGGCATTTTGCCCGGTGCTCTCACTTCTCTCCAACTATTTTTCTCGTTCGGTGCCCAGTGACCATGGGTAATTTGCGGGGTTGTGAAATTATGGGATGATTGTGGATAACTTGCAGGTATGGGGCATTAGGGAACTGGGCTAATCCCCCTTTTGAAGAAAGGGGGAATTAGGGAAGGGTGAGATTCTTTATAGGTATGAGCGCAGATACACCCATACCATCCTTAAGGGCACCCCGAAAATTATTCTTGCCGTTCTTTCAGAGCCTTGAATTCTTAGTACTAATCCATGGAACCACAGATAGTACACAAAGTACAACATGCACATCACATTACAAAGGCACAAATTTATTTATTACCATAATAGCCAAAGTACACTAGACAAATCCAGACAGAACAAACATGCTGCACTCATGCATGTTCGTTAAGAGTGTACCCTGTGCACCGGGAGTTTTTGTGCTACCAGTGCAATGAACACCAAAAGCTTGCTCTGTAAGTTCTCAAAAATTCTGAAAATAATATAGTATATAGACAAAGCATACATCTATTACGTCACAAAATTTAAATTGCAGATTTAACTTACATCAAGAGAAACAACAATAACAAATTCAGCTACGATAGTGTTAACAGGCCCAATTCATAGACCAGTTTAAAGTAACTACTACTCATACCATGATTTGTCTTTTTAATTTCTCGGCTGCGAGTTGAATTTAGAACTTCAATTTTGTAACATTATTTATACTGTGTTCACCCACTCAATTATCTTCAGATATTTTTAGAACTTGTTGCACATATTATTATTTTTACTTCAGGTGAGCAGGTTGCACATGAAGAACCTCCAGTGCACCAGATTGGGCCTCCATGTTCTGCATGAGTGTCGAATTGCTCCTTGACAAAATATTGTAATTATCCAAGTAATAACTAACAAAGGTGTAGTATATTTTTTCACGAGGGAACAAATTAATAGTACCGAATGCGGCACATATGAGCAGGGGTTGCGCGTGGTAACAGACATATATAGATAGTCGAAAAATACAAGTCGAATAGCCATAACACACAAAACATATATGATTTTTTGCTCGTTACTAAAAAAGGAGAGTGCATAAACTACTGGCACGAAGGACAGATGGGTGCTGACACGGATGGACGTAAGCGATCCCGCTTGATTAATGCCATATCGATGGAGATGGCCGGATGCTTGAATCATCCGTGCGTACAGTCGACAATGGCATCAGCGCGATCGAAGTTCACCAGCGAGCAGGACGCCCTTATGTTGTACGACCTTGTGCTGATCCCTCCGGCCTTGAACCACACCTTGGCCATCACCACCACCGTGCAATTTGACCAGTCTGTGTTGTTGGTGGCGGGCGGCGGCGGTGGGCTTCTTATGCCACCAGAGCTTGCCTGATCCGGGGCCTTGTTGCCGCTGGCTTGCTCGGACTGCCAGTACTCCGCCGACACGTTGATGTGGGCCACATTTCCCGGCGCCTGCCTCCTCCCGTCCTGCAGCACGCTCAAATCGACCATGGCCGGCACCCATGCCGTCTCGCTGTACCATATCTCAGTGTCCAGGGCACCGTACAGCACCGCCATGCGCGGGCTGCTGTTGTTGGCAACGATGGTGAAGTTGTAGAACTTGGTATCTTCGACAGGCCCGCCGACTTTCATGTCTGTGAGAGAGAGGTAGATATGCGCGGGGGAGAGGCTGATGGAGACGATGGCCGTGATGGCGATGGCGACCAGGGTTCCGATCAGGGTCACAAGTATGATGTGCTTGTGGCTCCATTTGCTGGGAGGAGGGATATGAATCGCCATGGCAACTTAGACTTAGCTTGTCAGCAGGCAGGGAGTGCATTGGCTATATACTCAATAATATATATGAGGCTGATTAAAAGTAACCAAAAAGGGTGGATTTGACATTGGATCAGAATCAGTGCCTAGCTCGGTCACTGGATTTACCCAAGAATATACATGATTAAGCATTGGACGCAGGATGTTTGTTCAAGTCACTAAAGTGAGGCATTGTTTATGAAGTTGCAATGCCACACCACAATATATACACACGTGACCTATCGAAATGACATTCTAAGAAGTGGCAGGCTATTCTGCTGTACACACCAGCTCACATCGATCTAAGAGAGGTGGTTGCACCAAGACGTGGCGGACACCTTCACATCGGCTTTCTTTAGTTGGTGAGACCATATAGGGAAATCGTTGATTATATTTTGCAAATTACAATGGGACAAATTGAAATATGGGGGAAGACATTAGTGTTCCTAGAATCTTAAATCTTCCCCGGCACAGTAAGCAAGACAAAGTGACACGAAGTGGAAAGGGAGCTTTAGTGGGGCGAGAAGGCCACACACAGGTGTGCAGGGTGCAACAATCAATATGATGGGTTGTCTGCCAAACCGCCCCACTTTGCGGACTGACAAAAAATAGATGTCGATGGAATTACAGTTGTCTCGAGCAATAGGGGTACACTCTATAAAGCCTCATGATCCTCTTTAAGAGGTTCAACTTAATGTTCAGTCTCTTTACAGAATAGCAAGGCGAACACTTTCAGTTTTCATGGGGAGGTGCTTATTCCAGATGAAGGCAACGTTTTTTTATATTCTAGATGAAGGCAGCGTTTTTTTTTCTGCAAGGAAAAAAAATGACGCCTTCATCTGGAATATGCACCTCCCCATGAAAATCTAAGTGATTGTCGGAAGGGGAAGGCAGCATTGCTATCATCTTCAGTGGGAGATCACAACTCATTCACTGCCTTTGTGGTTAAAAGGAAATTCTCGAGGAGGAATTTGCAGTGGGGGTCATGCGAGAGAGCATAGACCTAAGATAAAATACACCTGAAAGGCTTAATTTTGAAACAAAAAAAGCACGTACTTTATTAAAGAGTGCTATCCAATCTGATTTTCATACTTGCTTGTTTCGATTTTTCAAGTCTTCTTAGGTGGAGCAAACAAAGTGCATGAAAATCACTGCTCTCGCTTATTGTGCACACACTTTCTTTTCTCGCACATCAATGCAAAAACTTGGTATATAAAATCTCCAGACATGAATGCGAGGTCTCTGAGGTCTATATCAAAATGATTCTTTTTGTTCACGGTGCATTTTGTGCTCCCTGGGACTCAGCTTGATTTATCAGTTGGAACAAAGTTGGCAATCAACATAATATCTTTTGATAAGGGACATTATTGTTAAAACAAAAGGAAGCAGAGGAATCCTCTAGTTTTACCCCCTTTTTCCTTTTGCTCGGAATCAAAGGTTGCTTGGCATTGACTCAACATTAAAGTAGTAGATGTTTAGGGAATTTATCATGTGTAGGTTTGTGCTTCGATTTAAAAAAAAATCTTGTCATATAACATATTTAGAACTCTTGAAACATAAGAAAAAACTTGTGATTGAGTGAGAACTTGAAGGATTTATAGGAAACAAAAACCAACAAACTTGATAAAAAAAAGGTAATTTGGATGCAACACAAGAGTTTGAGGAGAGAACTTTTCCATGAGGCTTAACTTATGTTAGATATCATCCAAGTTTTCAATTGATTGAGACATTGCGTGCAATTCTTACAACCCCATTCATATGATCCAAATGACTATAGGGAAGAAAATCCTAAGGAATGGAATCATCGAAAATTTCCATGAAATGTTACAATAAAAATCATATTAGTAGTCCTGAAAAACACATGTAATATCATTTATATTGATCATATGAAAATTTAATTCACTATGCATGGCTGTGATATATGTCCCTAGAGATGATAATATTCTCTCGTCACTCTGCACATTATTTTCTAATAACCCTTTTTAGTGCATAACTCAATTTCAGAACTTGGAAGTTATTTTAAATATTATATTTTTCGGGTATAATGTTTGTCATCGTGTTGGCTATAGCTAATCAAGATCGCCTTCTTCTCCGGGATGTTGATATGATCCGCAATTCGCTGTAGTCAGATCCTTCTGGCTCTGATCGGGGACCCCCTAGGTGCATGGTTTGCAATGTTACCCTGACTTCGAGGGTGTT
Organism: Triticum aestivum; assembly: GCF_018294505.1. Classification (NCBI taxonomy): domain Eukaryota; kingdom Viridiplantae; phylum Streptophyta; class Magnoliopsida; order Poales; family Poaceae; genus Triticum; species Triticum aestivum. Next base: position 609,393,803 of record NC_057814.1, read on the forward strand.
ATGGAGATCCAGAGGGGGCATTGAGCTTTGCTTATGGTGCCACGCCAACGAGTGCAAGGGCAAGACGACATGGATATATACCAAACGACATTTATTCCATTTTCTGCCTTTGTAAGGATTTAACAGTTATAATATATGGCTTTGGCCTTCTCGCCAAAATAATAATAATCAAGACTATTCTAGGTGTACAATTGTCCAATGTATTAAAGGAATTGATTGTTTATTCGTGCATATTTAAAACTATAATTCGAAGTGCACTTAACATTGAGAAGTGTCCATATTGTGTTGGATCAATGTTAATTTTGCACCCCTACATGCATCTAGATAAATAACAAAGTTTAGAAAGAGCTGCTGGGGACAAAAACGAGGTCTGACACCACAAGTATATTAAATGCCACATATCAACCAACTTATTGCGAACTAGGGGTAGCTCAGATGGTTAGGTTCCTTGTGATGGAACCAACCCACTAGGATGCAAGTCCTATACTTGGCATTGGTAGTCGCACTTTCCTCAATTTATTTCAGGCCTTCCGGCGATGTGCGTTCAGTGGGAGGAGACGTTCCCGTCGTCACGAAGACGTCTATGACGATTTCGTCAATCTCAAAATGATGTGCCGGCTCAGTCTTTCGGAGGTGTTCATAGGGGATAGGGTGTGCGTGCGTGTGTTTATATGTGCAGATGTATAAGTGTCTGTGTCTGTACTGTGTTAAAAAACCAACTTATTCAAAGATCTGAGTCGCTACTCTCTTTCATGTCTACGCCCTATAGAATTTTAGTATGGGTTTAAATAAATTGGATCTTGGCGGAGGCTTGCAGTATAAATACTTTCTTTCTTTTATCCATATTGCTCCATTATCCACACATAATCTAACCCACCTTTCCTGAGTGGGGTAGAATCAACTAACTCTCAAAGCTCAGACTACTGGTGGTGGGCTTACATACATCATACATACTGGATTAAAGAACACAGGTGTTGAGATATATATCTTATAAATGAATTATTCCTAGACATGGCCCACATAGAAGATCACTTTAGTGATCTCGTGAATCATTATTTCTTAATAAAGCCCTTCTGAAGAATAAAGTACATGCGTAGCTCCCTAAAGAAATGCATGCATGTATGGTCTTTTCCTTAAATAGTTCATGTTGGGCTTTTACGTGACCGTCTGCTGGTAAGGTGACTGGGTTTTTTTTTTTTTGCGTCACTCATTTTGTCTTTTTTTCAATAAATCAAACATAAACAAAAAACATAAGTTTTTGAAAGAAATATTGAATTGAGGACATTCATATTATCCGTACAGAGAAAGAATAAAAAAAGGTAAAACAAATGATCACCAAAAGGTACACATAAATTGCATTATTTTACAGTAGGTAAAAACTAGCACATAGTATTGTGATCTTCAAATGTGACAGTATGGAAACCCTAAGCATCCGTCCGTCAAATCCGTCCTTTTTTCTCACCCCCGACCCCCGCGTCCCTCTCTGAGGCGACACGGGGGGAACCCTATCCGCCCCGCCGCCGGCGCCCCCTTCCCCGCCTTCCTCCCTCGCCGCCGTCGTGGTCCGCTGCGGGGCAAAGCCCTGGCAGTGCCGGCGGCGGCGGGGCATCTCCCCGGCGCAGCTCCCCTACCTCCCCCAACGACGGCTCGGATTTGGCCGCTGGTGCCTTGGCGGCGTGGCGCGGCGGAGGCACGGTGGCATCCCTGCTCGGCGCCGGAGGTGGTGAGCCGCCTGCTGCCGGTGGTGCTGCCTCGACGGCTGGTGCAGCCCGGGACCTGGGATTCACCTTGGCTGGATCTGGGCGGCGGGGTTCGGGGCTGTGACCTCTGTTAGGCGTGGCGTGGTGTTCCCGTGGCTCTGCTGCGACTCGCTCCCGGCGGTGGTTGGCTAGCGGCGGGTCGGTAATGCTGGCTGGCGGCGCTCGGAGCACGGATCTGGTGCGTCTTTGGCGCTGGCCAGCGTCCTTGGGGTGCTCACGGCAGGGAGTGCGGCGGTTGTCTCTGGATCCTTGCGTGGAGCGTAGCAGGATGGAGGATGTAGGTGGTGCACCGGCACTGGCGATGGCGGCGGTGCGAGCGCAGCCATGGCGGCGGCGGCGCTGCGAGGCCTTGCTAGGAAGGGTATTGGCGGGCAGCGGGCATTCGGTTGCTGCCGTGTGAGGTGTGCGGCGATGCCTCGGCGGTGTGGGTGCCGGAGTGTGGTCGGAGGTGCGGGTCGGATCCATTCTGGTGGCAGTTCCCTGGCGCGGGTGAAGGCCGCCATGGCGGAAATGGCTTTGCACCGCTCGGTGGTTCCTGCGGCTCCTAGTCGATGTTGAAGGTGATGGCTTTAGGCGTGTTCCCTCGGAAGTGAGGGGGGCTTCGATGGCAAGTTGTTGCGGTGACGGCGGTGCGAGGCATCTGATCGGGACTGGCCGGGATCTTGGAGACGTGGAGATGTGCAGCGCTACGGATGAAAATCTTGTTCGGTTGTGGCCGAACCGGCGTTGATGGCACCTGCGGGTGTCATTCACCTTCCTGGAGGCTTCGTCGAGTGCAACGCCATCTTCCTCGCGACCTCGTATCGGCAGCTATCTCCGGGGCGAAAGCCTTGATTCGTAGGATCGGCATGATGGCAACGTCTTTGAGGTTGTTACTCTGTTGGGAGCATTGTGCTGGAAGACTCGAGGTCCCATGATGCGCTCTTCCGGTGTTCACCGCTGCCCGGATCTTTCTCCTCCGACGCCATGTGCGGTCGTCGCTGGCTAATCCAAGAAAGCTGGAGTTGCTGTTCTTCGGAGGTCTTCAGTGTCGGCCGAGACGCGGCGAGGGGCTCGGTGTTGGGTAGGCTTTTTGTGTCGTAGCTGTGTTGTTGTGTTTGGTTGTCCTTGTACGAACTGGGTGTGGAGTTGGTCGCCTTCGTTGTTTGCAGCGAGTGATAGACGTTGTTGTATGTCTTATTTCTCTCCTTCTATAAAGCTAAGGTACGCAATTTGCGTACCCTCGAAAAAGAAATGTGACAGCATGATTTGCACATAGATACATAGAACTTACGTGTATACGGCCATATTATATATACTCAGTACTTAAACAACAAAAGAGTAACGCTGAAGATTATTTGTCTCCCATCTATGATTGCATCTCGTGTTGATTGCACCGTCTCTCATGCGCACACGCCATTGCAGATGCACACAAATCCACTTGTAGAACAAACAAACACGCGAGCGCCCACACACAGAGAGAGAAAGAAATAAAGAAACTAATACAAACTCACAACAAGGAAAAGACGTTGAACAGAAGGGAAGAGAAGTAACTGAATCAAAAAATAATAATCAACGCGTGATTAATAATAGCAAAAGCGGGTATTTAATTAATTCTGGAAGGGGCCTGCATATGTAGTAGAGTACACATCTTCTTCGTCATTCACTCATAAAAGTAGTAGCCAATTAGCTCACTCAGCGAGCAAGCGCAAGATGAGTGACATCAAATACATCATTGCATCCGAGGCCGACAATGGCGAGCATACAAGATTCCCGTGCCTAGCCGTGGTGCGCTGCGCGGCGGCCACCGGGGTAACCGTGCTTGCCCTCGCAGTGATTGCGATGGTGATCCACGCCGTGCTGCGCTCCGAAGACATCCGCCTCTCCGTCAACGACGGCTATATCGGGGCCGACAACCTGCGAAGCCAGACCTATGTGCCCAAGACCAAGACTACCACCGGAGTTGGAGTAGGCAAGCTTGCTGAAACTCAACGTCGTAGTGGTGACGGCATCTCCACCGACATCATAGGTCGACAACCTCAAACCAGCGTCGTCTCTGACCGGGACGCCAACATAGGTGCCGGTCTTGGCATTGGTGGCTACGGCTACGGCGACGACGACTTCCAGGCAACCCCCAGGGTGGGGAATAATTACGGTAGTAATGGTGCAACTCGGGTCGTTTACCAGCGGGCTAACACGACGAATCTCCGGGTCATCTTGATCGCCAACAACCCCGGCGGCAGAACCAAGATCGACTGCAACGACACCACCGTGAGCGTCATCGACATGCAGTCCCCAACCAGTTCATACGAGATCGGCACGCTGAAGCTGGACAACTTCACCGTGCCGCCGCAGACGACTATCACGCTGCAGAAGCGGCTCAAGATCACCGACCCGGCTAAGCTGAGCTACATCTGGGACAACTACGGCGGGGAGGACAGCTTCAGCGTGGTGGTGCGGGTGAGCGCGAGCGTCACGTCCTATCCGCTGGGGAAGAAGACGCAGACCGAGACGCGGACCTACATTTGCCGGCTGGTCACCCTCGGTCTGATAGACCACGAAACGTACCTTGCCGCCGCCGACAGAGACTGCATCGCTGAGCCGCAAACGCTGGCATCTGCACCGGCACCGGCACCGGTACCGGCGCGGTGATCGTTGCACTGCAGTCTAGAAATTAAGCATGCAGGAGAATTTCATCAGCAACTTTGTGCTACGTATGATCTATCCATTTCGATTCCCTTGTGTTTGCTTGCTATGCGTGCACTGTAAGTTTCTCCATGTTTTTTTCTCTTCAACTGTACGATAGTGTGATTTGTGTAAGTCCCTTACTTTTCATCTGGCCGGCCCCTGTTTCAGCACAACACGGGTTGGAGAATCAATCATGTATGCATGCACGTACCCATTGTTCATTGTCTCAAAAAAAAAACATACCCATTGTTCAGCATTTGCAGTTTGATAGTCGTTTCTTTGTCTAATTTAATCCGGTCTGCGATGGTTACGGATGTACGTGTTCAATTTTTGATTGGAGTGGCTTTCGAGACGAGACTTATTTTTTTCTAAACGGAGGCAAAAAATTAACCTCATTAATTAAGGAGTTTAGAGTTGCTTTTACAAAAGCAAAAAAGATGATTACATGGCCACTACTCACATAATAGTAAAACTAATTATTAAAATAGTTCTATTCAGTATAAAGTATTACCTTGACTATGAAATGCACTCTCTCAAATGCAACAAAGTGATGTTTAGTTGTTTAATATTTAATATGAACGCATCTTAAAATTATTTGGTTAAACCAAATTACTCTAGGTGCAAAAAAGGTAAAAATTGCATGCCTTTGTAGAACAGTTGAAGTCACTTAGATTTCAAAATATGTACATGTTGAGGTCATTTTGTTCCTTAAATATCGCGGCAGAGAAATCCAAAGCTGACAGAGATTTCTAGAATGCTTCCAAGAACTTCCAGCCTTAAGGTTACTGCAAGGAAGAATAAGACCAGTATCAAATGGGTGTCTGACCTGATCTTGAGTGAACCAAGGAGATGGGATGAGAATTTGGATAGGCACTTGTTTTATCCATATGATGTGGAGGGGATTCTTTGGTTGCGTCTTCAGTCGACAGGGCACGGTGATTTTGTTGCTTGACACTTTGAGAAGAATGGGTTGTTCTCGGTTAAAAGCGCGTACAAGCTGGCGCTTATTCTAAAGGAAAATAAAAAGACGAGGGGAAATATAGTGGTGCTGTGTTGGGGGAGAGAAAATTTTGGGATATTATCTGGAAGGCCAATGTTTCTTAGAAGATCCGTATTTTCACGTGCCATGTCGCTACCAATAGCTTGGACGTCAACCGAGTTTTGCACCACCAAGCCACTATTAGTACTTGCTCTATTTGTGGAGTGGAAGATGTAATTACTTTTCATGCACTAGTCACGTGTCCAAAGGCATATATGTTGCGTATGGCCACGAGGGACATATGGGATTTACCTACGGAGGAGGGTTTTAAACATATTGGGACAGATTGGTTTCTTATTCTCTTGTATCAATTGAGTTCTACTATGCGTGACCAAATTATATTCATTTTCTGGAGAGCTTGGCATTGGAGAAATGATTTGATGTTTGGTAAGGGGAAGGAATCCGTCTCAGCCTCTTCTAGCTTTGTGGATAATTATTGGTCATCATTTGTCGCCTGTCATTCCTATCGAGTGGTGGACTCGAAGAATAAAGGTAAAGGTTTGATATCTAGATTTAGAATTGCTCCTAATCCTATGGAAACTCAGGTGATATGGTAACCCCTCCTTCGGATTATATCAAGATCAACGTTGACTTAAGCTTTGTGGAGAGCATTAGTGCTGCAAGTGTGGGTGTGGTGGCCAGGACACTTATGGGAAGGTCATCATCTCTTCTTTGGATTTCGTTGGGCTTTATAAAAGCATGGAGGAGGCGGAACTCCGGGCTGCCTTGCCGGCCTCAACATAGGTATCAGTCTCCACAATCCCATAATTTTAGAGACTGACTGTGCGTTTGTGGTTCCGGCCCTTGCAAATGAAAATTTTGGCAGGTCTTCACTATTTGATTTGTATAAGGAAGCGATCAGTATCTCAAAGCTTATAAATAATTTCAAATTTTCCAAGATTAACCGTTCAGCCAATGTGGTGGCCCATCTGATTGCAAAGTTTAATTCTGATAATAGATCGGATGTTATCCTTGTTAATGATGTCCCGTCCTATGTGGTGAATTTTGTATTGAACGATTCTAATAACTCTTTTATTTAATTAATATATGAGGCGGTTTTCAAAAAAATGCATGGACGTCTATTAATCTTAGGTGCAAGTAAGTATAAGTGATATTTATCAATGTACTAAATAGAAATTTCAAGAATATACAAAATATAAACCATGATTTGTCCTTCAATTGTTGCATTGGTCTTTTTTTAATCGTCAGATATGTTTTTGGTGTTCCTGGATTCAAAATTTGCTTGGAGGCATGCAAACTGTGAACTTGGTCTTGAAATAGCCTCGTTCGGAAAAGGTCACACTAATGTCGCAGAACAACAAAAAATGCCGCACTATGGAAGCGAGACTCCATATCTGATCTTTCCTCTAGATTTGGTAGTTCGGCCTATCGTTATTGATCTGGGTCAGTTTGCTAGCTAGCTGAATTCAAAGGACAACCGAACTTATGTGGTAATATTTTACATTAATTTGAACGATTTCACATGGTTGGAGCATTCTTCATGCCGAAAAAGGCTCGCGCCCCGCTTTATATATAAAGCACCGATCACCAAACAACGCAACACATACAACTTACCCCTACAACACACACACTTAAGGCAAGATATAAGGGTGTAAAAGAACAGCTAGATCACCCCATCAACTTCAAGCAACAACATGTAGGCAGAGAGAGCACCACTTGGAACCTCCGGAGACCTTAATTGTGAGCGAGTCACCGCGAAGAGAGAAAGCTCTGCACGACAAGTTGAACACTCCAAGGCGGTGCCTTCAAGGAGGACACGACACAGGAGCATTCTTCATCAAAGAAGTGAAATAGGATCAGATCCAAAGGGGACGTGTGGTAAGCCGGCAACATATATAGATAGCGGCAGTCCGTCAGTGGGCGCCCGGGCAGCTTCTTGCTCCCCGATCTCCACATTCTGGTGCATGGACATCAACACGAATCAGCGGCGGAGGCTCCACGATTGCTCCGAGATACATGTCATTTCCTAATAACTTTATTAACCTTGTATAGGGGGGGGGGGGGGGGGGGGGGGGGTCTGGCAAGAAGAATAATCCTTTTTACTGTGTTATGCGTTAAAAGTTCTATTTTCTTTCGGAAAAGCTTACCTTGTACCGTAGCAGTGCCCATTTTCTTTAGCTCAGTTTTTACCGTGCACTCTTTCCTTATCAATGATGCCACGTGGGCGGGTGGTTATGTCGCTGAAGGTTCAGGCATGTTACTTGGTCATGAAAACACAAGCATGGTACCCGCAACAGAAAAAAAAAACACAAACATGTTACCTGCAAAAAAAAAACACAAACACTGCACATAAGGGAAATTGTTGGTGTTGTTTGTAAGAATGTTCGTCGAGTGTTTTGAAGTGCCATTTTTTTTTCAGAAAACGAAGTGTCATGTTAAGATGGTGGGCTGTCAAAGCGTGAACTCTGACCTAAGCTTCAGGAACCAACACTCGGACAGTGAGGAACTAGTATATGCAAATGGATATATACCACCCCAGATTGCGAGATTATGGTTCCTGCGACGACCATTTGGGTCAACATCCGACACCCCGGATAGCTCGTCAGAAGGATGTCGCGTGGTATGTGTTGTGTCTGTTGAAATATATTGCCCACCTTCTTCCATCAGTTCGGACTTTTGGATGAGTTGGCTGGAGCATGAATTCAATATGGTATACGAGCCAAGAGGTTTTGAGTTTAAGACCTTGCCAACGCAGTATTAAATAAAACGATTCTGCGGTCTACATCGATCCCACGTCTAAGAACTAAAATAGTCAAGACGTGAGGGGGCGTGTTGAAATATATTGCCCACCTCCCTCCATCAGTTCGGATTTTTGGATGAGTTGGCTGGAGCATGAATTCAATGGTGTCCACGTGCTACAGTTCTAATAGGCTTCAACAGCCAATGTCGTGTACAAGAGAGGGCAACCGATGTGTGGTTTTCCTTCACTTCAGGCTTCTAGATCGATAATCACCGTGCATTTCGTGTGGAAGCTCTAAAGACACACCTGTACCATACTTCATCTGGCAACAACCTACCTCTCCTATGAGCAAGACCTCTTCAGCCAATTCTTGAGCACGGACCGTCAACCACGGCATAGCAGAAATCAGAGACTGATGGTATCTTAACTAGGCATATAGTAGAGCAGAACAGATCAGTCATGTTATCCAGATCAAATCTAATGACAAACAAACTACTTGGGGAAAAGGCAGCATCTAGATATGTCTCCCATACCCTGCCATAGCAACAACGTTGGAGTAAAAAACCCTGTCCCGCTACAGTGACATTCTAACAATGTGATTTTCAAGTGGTAAATAAATCTCAAGGTTACAGATCTCTGCATATGTGAAAATTCTAACCAAGAATAAATTCAAGTAACCATACACAAATATTGACCGCCCTTTGCAAGAACAAAAAATGGATCCCAGATAGCATATATTCGGAATGGCAGGATTTTTGCATTCATTAAGAAAAAAGAGTTACTCGGTTAATTAGAAAAAACCGAGCGAAAACCAGAATGTACAGTTTTTATGAAAAAACGGACGAAACCATCACAACCGCTGAGCGGCACACATGGAAACCCCACGCACACCACTCTAAAGAGGGCCTGGTCGAGACTGCACGCAGGAGTGATCGTCATCACTCCTCCCCTAGAAGCGTCATTGTCATCCCTAAACCCTGAGAAAACAACTCCGACTTCGCGGTAGACGATCGTCGACTCAACCCGCACTGCAGAGGCAGTGTGGAGTTGTATGAAGATCCGCATCAGACTCAGCAACCTACGACCATGCAGCGCAGCTCCGACTCTGACGAATAGCTATGGAGGACAAAACCAGGCATGGCTGGCACCACGGAAGATCGCCGAACGGGCTACCTGCAGCCAGTCATCGTATACCATAGGGCCCCTCTGCAGTAGCTTCGACTTCACAACAACAAACAAAACAAGACAATGTTGCGGACACCCCGGAGAAGAGCCGACTACCTCAACCATTTTCATGTCGTCGACATCGCTTCCACCATCATCATTTCCACAGAAGTCTCGACTTCACAACCGCCACCATCCACCGGCCCCGCTCGCCGATGCCGAGCTCCCAACACGAAACCCCCAAGAGGGAATACGACGCCTAGGTGCCACCATTGTCCAATCAAGGATCAAGGGTTTTCCCTGGAGAGGCCGAGATGGCAGGATCCGCGCGAGAGGGGTGCAACAACAAAGCAATGATGCCTCCAGAATGGTCCATGATGGACACAGCCGCCGCCATCGCTAGTCACGACACAGGGCCGAGACAGGGTCTTCACCCAAGCTCCCACACCACCTCAGCTGCACATCATCCCGCACCGGCGCCGGCAAGTCCACCAACCACCACCACCATCGAAGCTGCCCATCAACGAAGAAGAAGCATCAAGATCCGCCGCATCCAACTGCACCTCACGGAGACCACCAGCGGCCAAGCTCCAGAACGAGGCGCCGGATCCATCGACGATCACCCAGACGCAAAGCTACTGGACACACCACAAGTCATCATGCCCAGCCGAGCATCATGCTGACAAGGGACAGAGGAGCACTACCCGAAGCCAGGAACTACCATGGTCCTGAACCGAAGCTAAGCATCAGAAGCGCCGACGCGCCCCATGTGCGCCAATGCGGCTGACGGAGGCCGGATCTGCCGCACCCGCCGCCAGAGGCGCCCTTCCTTGCCATCTCGGCCCACCGAACCATGCACCACCAAGGGTGTCCACATGACGCCATATAATGCAGCCACATGCCTATCGCGTCCCTCGTGGACGAATCCACCGCCCGAGCCCCTCCGCCATGCACCCGGCCGGGGCAACAGCACCACGGCAGGCCTCCACCACGCTGGAGCAAGCTATCTCCACTGTCCCAGCCTCCTACGCACCCCACTAAGAGCATCTCCAATAGCCGCCCCAACGCGCCGCACCTTAAAAACTACTTTGTCGCGCGCCCATCGCCTGGTTTGGCGCGGCGGGCAGCGCTAGCTCCAGCAGTCGCGCTAAAATGCAGCGCGTGCGCAGCTCCAGCAGCGCGCGTGACACTCGCACAAACAACATATGCTTTCCAAACACAAGCAAAAAGATCAAACACAAACAAAATAAATAGTTCAATTTCGTTATTACAACTCAAACAAATAGTTTACCGTTCAATACAACAAATAGTTCAAGAATACAACATCAAACGCACAAATAATGATGCTCTTTGTCGCCCATTCCAAGCCCACCACTCCTCAATGAGATCCTTCTGAAGATCATCATGCGCCGCGGGACGTCGGATGGCATGATAGGAGGCAACAAAACGGGCCACCCTTTCAGCCCTCCGTCGCACTCGCACGGGATGTCCCAAGAGCTCATACTGAGAGTAGTCTACATCTTGGCCACGCTCATTCTCGATGATCATGTTGTGCATGATCACACAAGCGTGCATGATGTACCAAAGCATCTTTTGATCCCAAAATCCAGCCGGGCCTCTCACAATAGCAAATTGGGCTTGCAAAATCCCAAAAGCTTTCTCCACATCTTTTCTAGCCGCCGCCTGAGCATTGTGGAAATCAAGATTTTTCTTACCTTCCAGTTTTTTCAATGGCTTCACAAATGTTTGCCACTTTGGGTAGATGCCATCCGCAAGATAGTAGCCATAGTTGTACGTACGGCCATTTGCTACAAACTACACCGGTGGCAAATCACCATTTGCAATCTTATTCATCAGTGGTGACCAGTTGACAACGTTGATGTCATTCAAAGATCCAGGCATTCCAAAGAAAGCATGCCAAATCCAAGTCTCTTGATCGGCCACCGCTTCAAGGATTATAGTGGAACCCTTTTTTTGACCATGGAATTGCCCATGCCATGCCTTTGGACAATTCTTCCAACTCTAATGCATGCAATCTATTGAGCCAAGCATACTAGGGAAGCCGCGAGCTTTGTTCATCTCCAATAGCCTTGCGGCGTCTTCAGCATTGGGAGATCTCAAATACTCCTGGCCGAACACTTGCACAATTCCGACTGCGAAGCGCTTGACACACATGATGGCTTGGCTCTCACTCATAGCCAAGTGATCATCAACAAGATCAGTCGGGATACCGTATGCCAACATACGCAAAGCGGCTGTCACCTTCTGAAAGGTGCTATGCCCGAGGTCTCCGATGGCATTCCTCCTTTGCTGAAAAAACCGGTCATGGCTCGCTAGTTTCTCTGCAATGCGCCTGAACAACTCGGTGCTCATCCTAAACCGGCGACGAAAATACGACTCGGGGTATGTGGGATTCTCCACAAAATAATGCCTGATCAATCTGTTATGGGCATCGATCGTATCCCTCCAAATTTTCTGCCGGCCCATAACCGAACCACCGTGCTTCGGTTTTTTTTTCTTTTTTGATGTGCATAGCTAGGATCATTTCAAGATCCTCCTCCTCTTCCATATCAAATTCTTCTTCGGAAGAATCATACGACGAACTCATCTACAATGTTCAATACTATGCTATAAAAACTACAATCAACATGCACCAAATTCATGAAGTTTGAGCAATACATACCTTGCAGGCGTTTTGTCGAACACCTTGCGGGCGCCGAGCGGCAGCGAGCGTCCGGGCGCTGTTCGTCGAAGGACGGCCGCGCAGGAGGAGCGGCGGTGATTAGAGGGGGGCGGAGGAAGCCGCCGCGGCGTGGGGATAGGCCGGGGAAGCGCCGGAATGGTCGCCGGGTCGCGCGGGAGCGGGCGCAGCAAATAAGCGGCGCGTGATGGAGTTTCGGCCCGCGCGCTGAACTAGATATGCCGCGCGCGCGGTTTTTGCGCGCCCGCTGGACCCACTCTACCGATTGCGTGCGCGCTAAAATGGGCAATTTTGCGGCGCGGCGCTTGTTTAGCGCGGCTGTTGGAGATGCTCTAAGGCACCCTACATGGCCATGCCCGAGCCACAGGTCACCCCGCCCGCGAAACGGCCCAGCAAGCAAGAACTATGTCGGCCTTGCCATCCCGCGAGCCTCCGGATGCCCTCGCCACTCATGTCGCGGCCACGCGCCAGCGCTGCCCGTGGCCGCCAGTCGGAGCTGCGCCCACGCGTTCGCCGGGACCCGACGCCCCAAATCCGCGCAGGCCTCACCATCCCGGGTACCAGATCCGCCGGAGCCGCCGTCGCGCTCCCGCCGGGACCTGACGTGGCAGATCCGCCCTCGCGCCTTCTAGAGAGGTGCCCCGCCGCCACCCTCCCTGGAGCTTGACCTCGCTTCGCCGCTAGGGTCCTCAGGTGGTGGCGAGGTGAAGGGGAGGAGGGGTTGGGGAGGTGGCGGCGTCAAGGGGTTCCCCCGTGTCACCAGAGAGAGGCGACGCCGGGGTGGGGAGTTTGTGACTTTCCGGGTTCCACTTTTGTGCGGGTAGCATATATTAAACAACACTGACCACCATTAATAAACAATGGTAAGTAAGAATAAATACTATATCAAGTAAATCTCTTGAAAAAACAAGTATCGTGCTACCATAGCATGCTGGTTCAAGGCCTACTTGTAGATTAGATGTGGTAGCATATCACTCCATGACTCCAATAACCGGACTGGCTAAGCTTTATCTTCGTCTCTGAAGCTGCAGACAGGATCATAATAGGGCAATAAACTGAAGAGGTACCTATTCAACAGCTTATCAAGTGAAATGCTGTCCCTCCACAATAGGAATAGGGTAACCAAATGCGGAATTGCAGAACATAAAATATGACACAGTGGGCCGTGCCTGGTTAAACTAGTTTGTAATCTTCACAGGTTTTGGTTCCAAAAGCACCCTTTTTTCGAAGTTCTACCTGCCCCCAAACAAGCAAACAAAATAACTGGTAACTAAAAGGCAAACTAGCCATTTTACATCGGAACAATGATGTGAACAAGATATTGGTCTTGTAACAGACTTATTTGGAGTCGTATATAATTAGGACTTATGTAATGTAAAAATCGGCACCTATTAATGATTTTGCCGAATAATTCAGTGTAGTAATGCTATTTGCTAATGTTTCATCACATTTCATGACAGATATGGTCATGATATCGATAGCTACTCACTGGATGAGAAAGCATAAAAGGGATTTGTAGCACTGAAAAAAATAGCGCGCTACAGCAAAATAGCGTGCTGAGAATTGCCTCGCTAAATATATCGGTGTACAATGTCTCGCTAATAGCACGCTATAGCGCGATATAGCACGCTAATAGCATATTTTGAGGTCGCCGCTATTTTGCTGTAGCGCGCTATTTTTTTCATTGATTTGTAGTGATCTAGCATAGGTTAATACTCCCTCCGTCCCAAAATAAATATCTCAACTTTAGTACAACTACAAAGTTGTATTAAAGTTGAGACATTTACTTTGGGACCGAGGGAGTAACACATAGCATGTCCCAAGACATGCAATTTTTTAAACTTACCCTCAGCCAAAAGATCTCCAGTAACTTAATAAATAGAGAAACTAATCTCAGATTGCTAGTCTCAACTGAAGTAACTACACTGAAGCTGAACAAAAATTACAGCACCCCACTGTGCACACGGCAAAGACCCGGGAAACAACAACAAAAGGAAGAAGAAGAATTGGACCGCCCAAGGTACATAGATTCCGGAGAGAACAAAACGACCTGAAGAAATCAAAGCAAAGGCAAAACAGCAATGATTCTTCTGATCGATCAATCAATCCCTTGACCAATCTCCAGAAACTTCAGTGCATATAGCGAATTCAGTTCAAAGTTTCAAACTAAGTTCTTTCCAGCATTCCTTCGACCCCAAGAAGACGCTTTGACACGGTGCACTCCAACATAAAGGACACTGAAGAAACTACACTAATAAAGCTATAACATGGCGATCATACTACTGTAATTTGCGAATCTTCGCAGCTTTCTCCCACATACCAACAAAGACACTAGGACATGCTCTTTTCAGGTGCTGATACCCTGTACTAGTCATCACGTCATCCACTCTATCTAAAGAGTTGATAAATCCAATGCAAGCATCTTTGAGCTTGCTGCAATGATGCTGGTCAGCAAGAGCTAACGTGGTCGCCACATTATTGGCCTCAAGAAACTTGCAAAGTTTTCTCTCACACATCAACTTCATCCTCTCCACGCCGTATCTGTCCGTGGCCACGAGCAAATGCTTGACCATTTCTTGTTTGTCATCATCATTGAGGTCGTCCATGGGAGGCAACTCATCTGAGTAGATGAAGCGAAGCAATGCTTTGAAAACAGCAGGCTCCATATCTTTGATGGTTATACTTTGCTCAAATTTGTCCCTCATTGGCCCGTAGAGTTCGGCCTTGAAGACCGGCGACCGCATTGCGAGGACGATCTTATGGGCAGTGAAAACCTCATCTTTTTTTTTTTTTTTGAAATGGAACGCAGCGATTCCATACTTCACACCGGCTCAGCCAAGACGCTGGCCAAACGTACAGCTCCATCGTCAGGGAGATCCTCAGACCAGGTTTCTCCACTTGCCTCATGGCAAGCACCATAGGCAGCTAAAGCATGAGCAAGCTTATTACATGCCCTCGGGGCAAAAGAAAAGGAAACTGTGCTAAAATTTAGCCTAGCGAATTGACGAATCTCCCTGAACAGGAGGCCTTCAGGAGCACGGTCCGCCTCTGTTCCCTTCAGCGCCTTGACAAGGACCTGGCAGTCCAGTTCGACCTGAATATTTGTCATGCCCCAGTTCGATGCCGCCACCAGGGCTGCCGCACAGGCTTCCGCTTCTGCCTGAGTCGCCGATGCAACATAGCGCAGCCGTCCAGCTCCAGAACCACAGATATCACCCTGGTGGTCCCGCACCACAAAGCCCCAGCCACCCGTCATCTGTTCTGCTGAAAAGGTTCCATCACAATTGATCTTCAGGCAGTCCTCCGGAGGTTTGTTCCACTCCTGAATTTGTCGTGGCTGCTTGTCGGGACAAGGTGGTTTGCACAGCGCGAGGGAGTCCGTGGCCCAGTGATTGATCTCCGACGGCAGCCGCTCAGCAGATCCCGCCTTGTCTCCCGCATTCAATTTGTTTCACCAGGTCCACCACCGCCACAGAAGACATGTAATCAGTACTTTCTTGGGCTCCGGTAGTCGAAGTATCTCATGCATAAGTTCAGAAGCATTTCTGCTCGTGCACATTCGCTGCCGCTCTGGTTCTAGCTGCATCGCTATCCAAACTTTCCTGACCTGCTTGCAGTGCAAGAATAAGTGTGCCCCATCTTCATCTCGTCGCCGGCAGCAAACACAGAGAGTGTCACATTCTATTCCTCTCCGCTTCATATTCAATTTCAGTGGTAGGCTGTTGTGCGCAAGGCGCCACATGAACTGCTGAATCTTTGGTTGGCAAGGTAAGGACCATATCTCCTTCCACTCCCAATCTGCTACCGGGGGGTTTGATGCTTGAGGCAGACCTGAGTCCCGTATACTGATGTACAACTTATAGGCAGATTTAACTGAAAATTGGCCCTTGCTGTCATAATACCAGGCATAGAAGTCCTCGACCTCCTCACGGACAGGTGTAGCAAGGATGATTCTAGCTTCTTCCTCTCTGAAGATTGCACGCACTAGCTGTTCATCCCACTGTTGGGTTTCAGGGTCGACCAGTTCACAAACTCGGGTCAATAAACATCGTCCCCTTGGCGTCAAAACAGTTCTCACATGCTCTCTGTTCAGCCACGGGTCGTCCCAAATTCGCACTGAGGTTCCATCTCCCACTCTGAATATAAGGCCTTCTTTCAGAAGTGACACTCCTTTCAGAATGCTTCGCTAGGTATAGGAAATTCCAGGGTGCGGTGCAGCATCAAGAATCGATGATCGTGGGAAGTATCTTGCTTTGAGAACCTTTGCACAAAGGGAATCGGGGTTGGATAACATACGCCAGGCCTGCCGTGCTAACATCGCAAGGTTGAAGCCATATATGTCTCGGAACCCCATCCCCCCCCCCTCCTTTTTTGGCCTTGTCAAAAGCTCGCAACTCAGCCAGTGCATTGTGTTCTTCTTTTCTTGCTTGGCCCACCAAAATCTACATACCATCATGCCAATCTCTTCACACAGAGTTTTTGTTATATCAAAACAAGACATAGCCAAGGTTGGTATTGCCTGAGCACAAGCTTTAATAAGCACATCCTTGCCCATTTTTGACAGTAGTCTCTCTTGCCATCCCTGAATTTTCTGCCAAATCCTCTCCTTCAGATATGCAAAGACTTGCTTCTTAGCTTGTCCAACATAGACTGGCAGCCCCAAATATCTTTCCGACCTCGCCTCAGCTCTAATATGTAACGCATCCAGCACCTCCTTTTTCTGTGCCTCCTTTGTATTCTTGCTAAACATGACAGAGGACTTTTCAAGATTGATTACCTGCCCCGAGCACACTTCATATAGTTGTAGCATATTCTGCAGTGACGTAGCGCTCTCTCGTGAAGCTTTAATGAGCACTAGTGAGTCATCCGCAAACAGTAGATGGTTGAAACTAGGGGCTGTACTGCAAATTCGAATACCACTTAAGGATCCCGTTGCCTCAGCCTTATTCAGCAAAGAAGAGAAACCTTCCGCACAGATAAGGAACAGGTATGGAGAGAGAGGGTCGCCCTGTTGGAGCCCTCTCTGCGGCACAATGACATCAGTGAGTTCTCCATTGACCCTGACTTTGTAGGATACCGAAGTTACACACATCATGATGCGTTCGATCCATTGCTGCTGGAATCCAAGCTTTGCCATCATCTTCTCCAAAAAGTGCCACTCGACTCTATCATATGCCTTGCTCATATCAAGTTTCACTGCCGCATACCCTTCCTTCCCTTTCCTCTTATTCTGCATATAATGTGTGCACTCGTATGCGAGCAGGATGTTGTCCGTAATCATCCGGCCAGGGACGAAAGCACTTTGGTTAGGAGAAATAATATCTGGGAGGATTTGCTTCAACCTATTGGCAAGTACCTTGGATATTAGCTTGTATACAACGTTGCATAAGCTGATCGGTCGGAGGTCCTTCATACTTTCAGGATTTCTAGTCTTGGGGATCAGAACAACACATGTCTCATTCCATCCTTCCGGCATCCGACCCCCATTGAGAAACTGAAGCACTTCAGCAACGACTTTGTCCCCCACCGCGTCCCAGCATTTCTTGTAGAAGACTGAGGGCATCCCGTCCGGGCCAGGGGCTTTGATATCCCCAATGCTCTGTAAAGCCTCGAAAATTTCCCCCCGTGTGTACTCTTTCTGCAACATCTCATTCATGCTGGGGGTCACACGTGCGTCCACACACTCTAGCAACTCCTCTTGGCGGGCTCCTGCACGGGATGTAAACAGGTTTAAAAAGTAGTTAGTTACAACCTCTTTCATCTCCTCCACCTTCTCCACAACACCACCATCCTCCTTCCTCGGCCTCTTAATTTTATTCCTCCGCCTTCTCTCTGATGCTGCCGCGTGGAAGAATTTTGTGTTGCGGTCTCCTCCTTTCATCCAATTAACATGAGCACGTTGCTTCCAATATGTTTCAAGTTGCTCCTCCAGCCGGCTTAGTTTAAAGCGGAGGATATGTTCTCGTCTGACTTGCTCCTCACTAATGTTCTTCCTTCTCTCCGCTTCCAACTCCTCCTTCACACGATGTATTCTCTTCTCAAGATCCCCCAGGATATTTCTACTCCAATCCACTAGTTCTTTCATGACTCCCTTCACAGCCCCCTCCACCTCTTTTCTCTCCATACATGTCTCCCTCTCCCATGCATTCTTCACTATTTCCCGACATCCCTCCTCGTCCAGCCATCCCGCTTCAAACCGTGGCATGGCCGCGTGAACAGAAGCTCGCCTGGTTGCCGCCTGTCCAACCGTGTCAATAATGACCGGTCTGTGGTCGGAATGACGAGGATCTCCATTTGTGACTCGGTATGCAATGAACCTTTCACGCCATGCCCGTGTCGCCACAGCTCTGTCCAACCTCTCTTTGACATACTTCGCTGCTATGTGGTTGTTGTTCCTCCATGTGAATGTGTCCCCCACATATCCAAGATCTCCCAACTCGCACTCTTCTAAAGCGGTGCGGAATCTGTCCATACAGCCTTGGCTCCTTGGAGGGCCCCCTTCCTTCTCCCAAGAGTGTAGAACCTCGTTGAAGTCTCCAGCACATAGCCAAGGCTTGCGGCTTTGGTGCTTAAGATTCCTTAGGAGCCTCCAAGTCTTGTCCTTCTCATCCATCTTCGGTTCCCCATAAAGTCCGGTGAACCTCCACGTAAACCCATCCTCCTCCGTGATTTCTGCATCGATATGATATTTTGAGATGAAACCAACAATCCTAAAATTTACCTCCTTCTTCCAAAACAAAGCTAGCCCTCCACCTTTCCCTTCACAATTCTTAACCATCATGCATGTCATGTTCATCTTCCACCGAAGCCACTCCAACCTTTGCTGCTCCAGCCTTGTCTCAGATAAAAATAGAACGTCAGGGTCCTCCTTCTTCTGGAGCTCCAGAAGACTACGAATTGCCGGGCCGTTCCCTAACCCCCGGCAATTCCAAGTTATTAGTCTCATTGGGTCTCGCGGAGCTGTTCCGACAGCCCCGCGTTTAATGTTACATTATTGCCCTCCATCTGCATCACTTCTTCCATCACTTTGCTCTTTTTTTGTGAACTCTCCTCTTCCTCTTCCATGTCCTCCAGCCCCCTTTTCTTCTCCAAACCCATCACCGCACTGCCTTTCGTCAACTTTCCCTCCCTGTGGATCCTTTTGAATCTCCCCCCTTTTCTGTTCGGCTGCTCCTCCCATACTACTCCCTTCTTTGACCCCTCTCCGATCACACCCCTCTCTCCCACCCCACCCTGCCCCTCATTTTCGTCTGAAGTTTTTACCATCTTCCGCTGTTCTGCACTTGACTTCTCCGGTTCTTTCACCACTACCACCTCCCGTTCACTTCCAGCAAGCTTATCATCCCCCCGTGGTTTGTTTGGTGGGTTACCCCCCTTCTCCCCGCCTTTTGTTTGCTCCGGAAACAATTTCTTCCTATTACCAGAGTCCTCCTTGCTGCTCCGGTGCTCGTCGTCCTTAGCTTTCAGTTTTAGTGGGCTTGTGACCTCACCCTCCTCCCCTTTCTTCCTACCCGCAGCTCCTCCTGAGGATGTATCAGACTTCCTCCAACTAGGCCCATCACTGGCCGACCTATTTTCACTACCTCCCCACCCATACCACCTTCTGCCATAGCCATAGCCACTGCCATACTCCGCACCTCCCCTCCTCCTATCATCAGCTCCCACATTAGCTTCAGGTACATAACAGAGCCATCTCCCGTATTCAGCTTCCTCCCCTCTTTTCAACTTTTTCTTGCACTCTCTATCTATATGTCCCATCAGTCCACAAATGTAGCAAAAATCAGGCAGGAATTCGTACTTGAAATAGCACCAGTTTTTCTCCTCCTCCTCCCTCCTCTTCCTTGAGTCTTTCACTACAGTGTCCCCATCCTCATCCTCCTCGTCCTCCAGAAATAAACCCCTCATGAGAGGTTCAGCCACTTTGACTCGCACCTTAACACGGAGACACTGACCCACCGCCGTACCATCTTCTCCTGTATCCACCTCCACCAGGTCATCGATCTGCTCCCCTATGTCCTCAGCCAGATCCTTGCACATCATCCCCAGCGGCACATTGTATATGCGAACCCAAATTGGGACCTTCTCAAAAGTGTATTCGTCTATGGTTTTGGCCGGATCAAATTCCTCTACCACAAGCAGATCCTTATTGAACGTTCAGGGACCATTCTCCACCGCCTTCCTCCTCCCCATCTCCTCCTGGAACACAAACAGAAATCTATTCTCCCCCATGTCCTTCACTTCCAATCTCTTCATTGGGCACCAAGCTTTCCCCAGCACCACCTCCATCCCCCCCGTGTATCCCGGCTTGTCGGACATTAGCTTCCCCATCGCCTTCAGGTCAGCGTCCTCCTTCTGCTTCTGCATGGATCTTCTCCACCCCACCTTCACTCCCTTCTTCTCCGCTTCCGACAGATTCATCTTCCGCAGCATCCCTTCCACCTTCTCCATCACTACACACTAGGGATCAAAGCACAGATCCGATCACTCTAGGTTTGGTGGTTTTACGACCAGGTGCCCTAGAACACCCGGAAGGCTGATCTGTGTGGGTTCGGGAAAAACGGAACCAGACCCGGGATGCGATCGTTGAGATCCACCCCAACTCCGGCCAGTGGAAAGATGTGTGGGAAGACCCAGGGACGGAGCCCTAGCAACGGCGACGGCTGCTGGGGAAGACGAGGGGGCGAAAGAGATCGCCTCCCGATCGCCTCAGCAAAAACCCTAACCGTCACTCACGGGACGGACCTCCACTGTGAAAACCTCATCTTTGACCTTGAAAGACACATCCGATCCCTCCCCCTCCTCCAGCAAACTTCTAAGATTGTCCGACAAGTCCGAAGGAGGCACTTGGATGTGGAAGTTCCTTGTGGTCATTGACATCTGTGCTACCTTTGGCTTGATAACAGTGAGCTCACACTTAATGAGAAGCACATCGTCGGGGATGTACCAGTGCGAAGACGCTTCGAGGTCGCTCCTCGTCGCGAACGTGGCATAGCCCCAGGACCAGGTTATACTACCAATGGAGCTGCTCAACAGCACAGGCGCCATTAGTTTTGGCGATGCAAATTGTGCCGGCGACCCTGTAGCCTGCTGGACCAGCGTCAGATGGCACAGCGCCAGCACCTCCACATCTCTGTTCATGAGCTCGAGGTAGACTGAGACGTAGTCTCTGTAGGCCTCCGTGACACCGTCGGGGTAGTAGCGGACACACCAGTCATGGCCCCCGACGGAGAAGGTGGCCGACCGGATGAACTTGCCGACGCCGAAGCCCTTGCACACGCTGTAGCCTTCAATTTTGAACACGTGCTCGCCGCGCGTCCTCTCCGGCGCGCAGGTCGAGGTCGTCGAGATCACGGGATCTGGGATCAGGGATGCCGCCATTGCTGGTCTCGATCTGTGCTGGATGGACAAGGAAACTAAGCGCCGCGGATAGGAGATTTTTTTTTTGAGAAATCCGCGGATGGGAGATGTTAAGGTTGATCACGATGGTCTCCGTGGACTACTCGAAGTGTTTTTTTTTTTTGAAAGATCCAGCAAAATGCTGGCTTGATTTGATTTAGCAGGAAGCAGCGGAAGAACAACATGATGAAAATCCGAAGATCAAAGAAAAAGAAAACGACAGCCCTATTAACTGCCGAGCTACCATCCCAGCCAACACGACTACAAAGCAAAAAAGGCCTGTCCTAGGCTAAGCGTCACCGCCGCGTCACTTGACCAACGCCGGTATCCTCCGAAGACAGCAGCAGCTCCAACTAAGACTTTCTTTGTCAACGCACCATCCACCCTTGAAGCAGAGTGCAGGCAGATGGCGGAACTCGGTCGGTCCCAGACAAAGCTTCGTCTTGGACTTATCAGCGATGGCGTACATTGCGCCTGGAGCTTCACCAAAAACAGCGGCGAGCACCGGAGGAGCGCCACATAGAACCTCCAAGCAGTGTCTCAAAAACGTGATGCTCCCAACAGAGGAACGACGTCGGAGACGCCGTCATCACGCCGATCCAACCGGACCTAGGCTTTCGCCCGAGACACTACCAACCAAGCCCGAGGAAGATGCCGACACACCTCGGTGGCGCCTCCAAGGAGGAAAATGACACCTTCAGGCGCCATCGGCACCGGCTCTTGTTGTGCAGGACTTTCGTCCGTATCGTCGCACACCTCCGCTCAAGCCCTACGGAGCTCGTCCATGTCGTCTCACACCGCCGCCGCAGCAGCACCTTGTTGTTGAAGCCGTGAAGGCATGGTCCACCTCCCCACGGCGAGCATGCAGAGGCCAGATCGGGCCCCGCATCCCACATCTACCACGGCTGGAGCCTCCTTGCTCCAGCAAGCGCAGCCCTCCCAGATCCAGCACGGCCCATCAGTGCCCTCGACGCCCTCCACTCGCCGCCTGGTGCAGTGCCCACCTCCGCGCCAGGCCAGGAGCAGCACGGGACGGAACTCGAGCCCTCGTGGCGGCAGCGCGCCAGATCCGCGCCACTGCCACCGCCGGACCGCTGCCCAGCCCTACGCCGGCCAGATCCGTACCGGCCCTCATCCCCGCGCCCTCCTCCTCCTTTACCGCGACCCCTCTCGGCGCCCTCTTCCTCCACCTCGCCATCTCCCGGGCACCGCACCAGATCCGCTCGCATGGACGCGCCGCTCGACGCCGCAGGCCGCGGAACAGCCGCCCATCGCCCGACGAAGCCTCCCCATGCAACCAACCGTAGAGCGCCTCCGACCCGAGAAGATCCGCCGTCGGGCCGCGCCCCGCCGTGAAGCCGGCCGTCCCGCGCCGTCCTGGCGCCTCGCAGGGAGGGGAAGGGCCCCGCCGCCGCCAACGTACGTGCGGGCTTTGCCCGGCGCCGTCCCCTGGCGGCGGCGAGGGAGGGGGCGAGGGTGGAGGGGGGCTGTGGCGGCGGGCTGGGGTTTTCGCCCGGCCGCTCGCGGGAGCAGACGAGCGAGCGGGCTAGTGACTACTCGAACTGTGATCAATCACCGTGAGATCAGGGGACAAACAAGGCAGGGTCCTGGGCTAATGGACGCTTCTCTCGCCTCAAGCGCATTGCACCGCGGACAAGCTCGTTAACCCTGGACTCGTTCGCAAAAGGTTCGCACGCTGAAGGTTTTCTCCGGGTTTTTTTTCAGTTTCTTATGTTTTTCTTCTTTGGGTTTTTTCACCGGCTTTTCTTTTTTATTCGTTATAACTTAAGTTTTTGTTATTTTTTCACCGGTTTCCTTCGTTTCTTTCTCGAATTTCATAGATTTTTTACAATCTTCCTCTTTCTCTTTGTTTTTTATGGTTTTCTTTGTTCCTTTCTCGGATTTTCTCCCTTTTCTGATTTCTATGTTTCTTTTTATTTTTTGCTTGTTTATTTCTGGTTTTCTTGTTTCCTTTTTCTCTTCGGTTTCTTTTCATGTCTTTCTATGGTTTTCTTTGTTTTTCCCTTTTTTCATTTCTTTTTTCAACACATTTCTACATTTTTGTTACACATTATACATTTTTCATACATGTCAAGAGACATTTTTTAATACACGCTAGACATTTCCAATACATGATGAAGATATTTTTTTTCAAATAAATATTATGATGTCTATTGTTTTTCATACACAATGTACATTTTTTACATAAAAAATATTTTTTAATACAGAGTTAACATTTTCATACATATGATTAATATTTTTTTCAAATATATGTTTTGATGTCCAATTTTTTTCAGACACATCTTACATTTTCTTATACATCCGATATATTTATTTGTACATGTTTAAAATTCTTTATATACATGTGTTCAAGGAAACATTCTAAATATACATGTTTAACATTGTTTAAAACATCTATTTTTTAAGTACATTAACATTCTTATACTACTGTATTTTGCGGGGCTTAGCAAAGATACTAGGACATGCTCTTTTCAGGTGCTGATACCCTGTACTAGTCATCACATCATCCACTCTATCTAAAGAGTAGATAAATCCAATGCAAGCATCTTTGACCTTGCTACAATGATGCTGGCTGGCAAGAGCTAACGTGGTTACCAAATTCTTGGCCTCAAGAAACTTGCAAAGTTTGCTCTGGCACATCAACTTCATCCTCTCCATGCCATACCTGTCTGCAACCACGAGCAAATGCTTGACCATTTCTTCTTTGTCGTCATCATTGAGGTCGTCCATGGGAGGCAACTGATCTGGGGCAGACTAGTGTAGAATCTGGGCTTACAATGAAAAAATAGAAAAAAGCAACCTTAGCTGTTGGATTGAATATGGTCGGTACAAATTGAATCTTTTTTCTATTCTTTCAGTGTAAGCCCAGATTATACACTAGTCTCTCCCCTCTCTTGCACACAGACACTGGTTGAAGTCTACTATAGACATCTAATACCCAAGATTGCTCGTCAGAAGGGTGTCGTGTCGTCTCACCTTTGTCGGCGATTATCGATCTAGAAGAAAAAACACACATTGGTTGCCCTCTCTTGCACACAGACACTGGTTGTTGAAGTCTACTACTCCCTACGTCTCATAATATAAGATCATTTTTTACACTAGCGCATTTTATATGAAAGTTCAAGACATTTGACACTAGCGCATTTTGTATGAAAGCTCAAGACATTTGACACTAGCGCATTTTGTATGAAAGCTCGAGACAGAACTATTCGGTAGTTCATCTGGCCACTGACTAACCTCTCATCTAAGTCTGACCAAGACCTCTTCAGCCTTTCCGTGAGAATTGTACTGCAGTTCATCTGGCAACGACCGATCTCTCCCACGGCATACAGTAGCCTGACAGTCAACCACTTGAGACTGATGGTATCATAACTAGGCATATATAGAACTGATCAGTCAGGGGAGCTACAGTAGCCGGACTTCCCTTCCCTGAGGTTCCATAAACAGTGCTCTAATACAACGATACAACAGTAATTTGTGTACACTTGCCTCCTCTGTTTTACTCAAGAAGGGTATTGTAGCACCCTGACTTCCCTCCTGTAAGTCAGAGGATCCTCTTCCGCATCTAAGATATGTCTCCATGCCCTGCCATAGCGACGATGTTGGAGCAGAAAACCATGTCCCACTACGGAGACATTCTGACAATGTGATTTTCATGTGGTAACTAAATCTCAAGGTTACAAATCTCTGCATATGTGAAAATTCTAATCAAGAATAAATTCAGGTAACCGTACACAAATGTTGAGAGGTCTTTGCAAGAACTAAATTGGATCCCAGATAGCATAGATTAAACAACAATTGCTACCATTAAACAATGGAAAGTAGGAATAAATACTGTACCAAGTAAATCTCTCTTGAAAAAGCAAGCCTCCCGCTACCATAGCATGCCGGTTCAAGGCCTACTTACAGACAAAATGTGTCAGCATATCACTCCGATAACAAGAATCGTTAAGCTTTCTATTTGTATTTAGAGCAATAAACTGAAGTGGTAGCTATTCAACAGCTTATCAAGTGAAATGCTCTGCTTTCACAAGAGGGTAACCAAAATGTGGAATTGAACAACATAAAACATGACACAGTAAGCAAACGTAAGAGAACAGTGGGCGCTGCCTGGTTAAACTGGTTTTGTAATCTGCACAGGTTTTGGTTCCAAAAGTTCTCTTTTCCGAAGTTCTGCCTGCCTCCAAATAAACAAACAAAAAGAATCTGGTAGCAAGACGCAAGCCAGCCATTTTACATCGAAACATTGATGCGAACAAGATATTAGTCTTCTGACAAGACTTACTTCCAGTCGCATACTCACATATAGTTAGGACTTCCGCAGTATAAAAATCGGCACTGATTAATGATTTTGCTGAATAATTTTCTATAGTAACGCTGTTTCCTAATGTTTCACCACAATTCACATTTGATATGGTCATGATAGCTGCTCATTGCTATGAGAAAGCATAAAAGGGAATTTGTAGTGATCTGGCATAGGTTAATAATATATATCATGGCCGCATACAATTTTTTAAACTTACCCTCAGCCAATAGATCCCCGATAACTTAAGAAATAAAAAAAACTAATCTCAGATTGCTACAGCCTCAACTGAAGTAGCTACACTGAAGCTGAACAGATTACACGACCCCACTGCACACGGCAGAGACACGGAAAACAACAACAAAAGGAAGGAAAAGAACTGGACTGCCCAGGTTACATAGATTACGGAGAGAACGAAACGACCTGAAGAAATCAAAGCAAAAGCGAAACAGCAATGATTTTTCTGATCAATCAATCCCTTGACAATCTCCAGGAACTTCAGTGCATATAGCAAATTCAGTTCAAACTAAGTTGTCCCAACATTCCTTCGACCCCAGGAAGACGTTTTGGCACGTTCCACTGCAACATAAAGGATACTTTAGTAACTACACCAAAGCTAACCTGTGGCAATCATACTATATTTTGCGAGCCTTGGCGGCTTTCTCCCATATATCAATACAGATAGTAGGACATGCTCTTTTCAGGTGTTGATACCCTGTACTAGTCATCACTTCATCCATTTTGTCCAAAGAGTTGATAAATCCAATGCAAGCATCTTTGAGCTTGCTGCAACGATACTGGTCCGCAAGTGCTAATGTGGCCGCCACAGTCTTGGCATCAAGAAACTTGCAAAGTTTTCTCTCGCACATCAACTCCATCCTTTCCATGGCATACCTATCCGAAGCCACGAGCAAATGCTTGACCATTTCTTCTCTGTCATCATCAGGTCATCCATGGGCGGCAACTCATCTGTGTAGATAAAGTGAAGCAGCGCTTTGAAAACAGCGGGCTCCATGTCTTCAATGGCTATGCTCTGCCCGCACTTGTCCCTCATCGGCCCATAGAGCTCCGCCTTGAAGACCGGCGACCGCATCGCGAGGACAATCTTATGGGCAGTGAAAACCTCATCTTTGACCTTGAAAGACACATCCGATTCCTCCCCCGCCTCTAGCAAACTTCCAAGATTATGCGACAAGTCTGAAGGCGGCACTTGGATGGTCTCGAAGTTCATTCTGGTTTTTGGCATCTGTGCTTCCTTCAGCTTGATAACAAGGAGCTTGCACTTAACGATAAGGACGTCGCGGGGGAAGTACAAGTACGACCAAGCTTCGAGCATGCTCCTCCCCGCGAAATTGGAATGGCCACGGTGCGAGGTTTTACCAGGGGAGCGGCTGAACACCACCGGCTCCGTTGGTTTTGTCCACACGAAGCACCCCGACTTCGGTTCGGCTTGCTTGAATAGCGTCAGATCGTACAGCGCCCTCACCTCCACGCCCTCGTCCATGAGCTCGAGGTGGACCGAGATGGAGCCGTTTCTGGCCTCCGTGTCGCCGTCGGGGTAGAAGAGGAGGCGCCAGTCGTGGCCGCCGACGGCGAAGGTGGCCGACGGGAGGAAGTTGCCCTTGCCGAGGCCCTTGGACAGGCTGTAGCCGTCGATCCTGAACAAGTGCGCGCCCCCCGCCCTCTCCAGGGTGCAGGTCGAGGACGAGGTCGCCCAGATCCGTGGGCTCTGGGGTGCCGCCATTGCTGGTAGCTTGAACTCTGAACAAGTGCGGCGGGCGGTGGTGTCGACGGGGTCAGCGGGGACGGAGAACGGCTGCGACGAGGCTCGGGAGGCGCCGCAGGGCGACGGGAACGGCGGCCGGCGGCGGTGATGGTGGGGAAAGCGAGGGTTCGGCTGCGCGAGAATGGGTAATTGGGGGGAATTGCTCGGCCCACTCCAGGGCTCCTTTGATTGAAATAAAGTTCAAAAGAATTTGGATAGATAAGAAATTTTCTTCTTCTTTTTTGCAGGGATAGATAAGAAAATTTTAAGCCCGTTTGAGAGGGGGGTTTTCGGACAACCCATGAAAACTCTGTTTGAAAGAATGGTTTTTTGTCGGGCTAAACAAATTATATGGAGAGGCGGATCTCCTTGCCCTCTGCTCTCCCATCTAGTGATGCCCTCTCGTGCAACAGCTCCTCTGGCACGAACATTTTTTCAAACTCGCGTACGATCTTTTTAATTCACAAACATTTTTTATTAGACAGAACTTTTCAAAATTAATAGAAAAAACCGACCATTTTTTCGACATAGCGGACCGAAAAAAATAGCGCGCAAGCGGCTGGGGCGAACGGGCGAGCCTAATGGGTGGTGGCTCATGTGCCCACCCATGATCGTTTTACCAACAAGTTGGTGCTTAAGGGCATCTACAAGGCTTCAACGCTTATATGGGAGCTTAGGAAAATAAAAGATTTTTTTTCTGAATCTCCAAGGCTAGCCGTAAATTATAGGCGCTACCCAGAATGAAAAGAGAACAGAAAAGTTCGCTAGCGCCCGGTGATAACTTTTGCTTCAACGCTAGCAAATATTCTGGGATTGAACGGGATTTTGCTGAAACGGCTGGGAAATAGATCCTGGCGTCTGTGCTTAGCGCCTTCACTATAGACGACCAAAGGTGGAGACCTCCTATACAGCATGGTGTGCGCCACCAATCGCTTCCGGTGCTTGAAGGGAGCAACTTGGGCCGCGGCCTGATACGTCTCCAACTTATTTATAATTTTTCCTCGTTCCATGCTGTTATATTATCATTTTTGGATGTTTTACAATCATTTTATAACAACTTTATATCATTTTTTAGGGTTAACCTATTGACATAGTGCCCAGTGCCAGTTGCTGTTTTTTGCTTGTTTTTACTTCGCAGAAAATCAATACCAAACGAAGTCCAAATGCAGCGAAACTTTTTTGAGATTTTTTCTGGACCAGAAGACTCTTGTTGGGCCAAAGAAGTACCAGAGGGGGACTCCGAGAGGAGCACAACCCACCAGGGCGCGCCTGGGGGCCCAGGAGCGCCCAGGTGGGTTGTGCCCACCTCGGCCGACTCCCGCACCGCCTCTTTGCTCTATAAATACCCCGAAAATCCAAAAACCCTAGGGGAGTCGACGAAACACAACTCCAGCCGCCGCAAGTTCCAGAACCACCAGATCCAATCTAGACACCATCACGGAGGGGTTCATCATTCTCATTGGTGCCTCTCCGATGATGCGTGAGTAGTTCATTGTAGACCTACAGGTCCGTAGTTAGTAGCTAGATGACTTCTTCTCTCTTTTTTGATTCTCAATACAATGGTTTCTTGGAGATCTATTTGATGTAACTCTTTTTGCGGTGTGTTTGTTGGGATCCGATGAACTTTGAGTTTATGATCGGATCTATTTTATCCATGGAAGTTATTTGAGTCTTCTTTTGATCTCTTATATGCATGATTACTTATAGCCTCGTATTTCTTCTTCGAATCTTTGGTTTAGTTAGGCCGACTAGATTGATTTTTCTTGTCATGGCAAGAGGTGCTTTGTGATGAGTTCGATCTTACGGTGCTCAATCCCAAGGACAAAAGGGGACATGAAACGTATGTATCGTTGCTACTAAGGATAACAAGATGGGGTATATTCTTACATGAATAGATCTTGTCTACATCATGTCATCGTTCTTATTGTATTACTGCGTTTCTCCATGAACTTAATACACTAGATGCATGCTGGATAGCGGTCGATGTGTGGAGTAATAGTAGTAGATGCAGGCAGGAGTCGGTCTACTAATCTTGGACGTGATGCCTATATAATGATCATTGCCTGGATATCGTCATGATTATTTGAAGTTCTATCAATTGCCCAACAGTAATTTGTTTACCCACCGTATGCTATTTTCTCGAGAGAAGCCACTAGTGAAATCTACGGCCCCGGGTCTATTTTCTCATCATATATTTTTAGATCTATATTGCTATATGCCTTTTTATTTATTTGACACTTTTATTTTCAGATATATATTATCAAAAACCCAAAAATACCTCGCTGAATTTTATTTGCCGTTATTTGCATCTATCAATCTATCACAATTTTTATCCCGTCAACTTGACAATTTCTGGCACCGTTACCCGAAAGGGATTGACAACCCCTTTAACATGTCGGGTTGCAAGTATTTGTTCTTTGTGTGCAGGTACCGTTTACATAGTGTTGCTTGGTTCTCCTACTGGTTCGATAACCTTGGTCTCGTCACTGAGGAAAATACCTACCGTAGTTGTGCTGCATCATCCCTTCCTCTTTGGGGAAATACCGACGTAGTTGAAGCGACATCAAAAGGAATTTCTGATGCCGTTGCCGGGGAGACATCATCAACATCTATCAGGTTCCTAATCATAAATCTCATCTCCTTGCAATTTACATTATTTGCCATTTGCCTCTCGTTTTCATCTCCCCCACTTCACAATACAGAGACAGATGATGGCCTGACTCCTAAAATTGGACGATCTGGCAATCTGGATGCCAAAACTTTTGTTTTGGGGCAAGGGAATATTATGGGAAAAGAACATATCCAAGAATTTTTCAATTGTGTCGGAAATTTAACTCTTGACGATGCTCCTATACTTAGAAGAACTAAATCTTATGCGGAAACTATTTCAGCACTAGTTCTGAAACTTGAAAATAAATTTATTCATACCCATCCTACCTTGCAAAGATTGTTTTATGAGTTACCTGTTATAAAGAATCCCAAAGCTAAAAAGTTGGTTACCCTTGTTCTTTTGAATGAGTTTGATTGCATAATACGGGAAGCTAAGGAAATCTTTTATTTTTATGGTATGAACCGTGAAAAAACGGTGATAGACGGGATCATTAATAATAGCGATTATATGTTGAGACACTTGCTTGGAAATAATCAAATTTTCGATGAGAATCTTAAAAAGGAAATTTCCGTTTTAGATATAATCCAACAAGTTTTCAATGATGATAATCAACACTATTCTTGGGTTGTTGCCGGAAATCAAAGGGGATATGATGATAAGCAACTCGATAGTGCTAAAGTTAATATGGTCAATGTGTTTCAAGTTATTTTTGCAAAACCTCCTGACAAAAACACATCTAAGGGAAATAAGGATAAATTTGACAACACTTGAATCTATGCCTTATGCCTAGCTAGGGGCATAAAACGATAGCGCTTATTGGGAGGCAACCCAATGAATAAAATTTGTTTTTTATGTTTTAGTTAGTGTTTGTGCCAAGCAAAGCCTTTCGGATCATGTTGGGTGATGGTTGATTTGATTGTTTGGAAAACAGAAACTTTTGCGCTCAGTAAAATAATTTTCATAAATCACAGAAACGTGCTTTTGCTCTTAATTTTTTTACACACGATTGATATACAAATTTTCCACGTTGTCCTAATTTTTCAGAATGTTTGGAGTTACAGAAGTATATGGAGTTTTCATATTGCTACAGACTGTTCTGTTTTTGACAGATTATGTTTTCTTTTCATTGTGTGCTTATTTTGATGAATCTATGGACTTTATCGGGGGGTATGAGCCATAGAAAAGTTGGAATACAGTAGATATAATGAAATAATAAAATATTAATGGGTTTCTAACAGTACTTAGGATGGTGATTTGCTTTGTTATACTAACGGATCTCACGAAGGTTTTGTTAAGTTTTGTGTGATTGAAGTTTTCAAGTTTTGGGTGAGATCACGATGGATGAAGGAATAAGGAGTAAGAAGAGCCTAAGTTTGGGGATGCCCACGGCACCCCAAGGTAACATTCAAGGATGAACAAGCAGCTAAGCTTGGGGATGCCCTTCTAACAACCATCGGTATTTTACTTGGAGCTATATTTTTATTCATCACATATCATGAGTTTTGCTTGGAGCGTCTTGTATTATATGAGTCTTTGCTTGTTTTACTTTTTGTTTTGTGTCAAGTATCCTTGCTGAACACACCTATTTGAGAGAGCCCAAATTATGCTATGATTTGTTAGAATTGCTCTAGTGCTTCACTTAAATCTTTTGAGCTATGGAATTGCTCTAGTGCTTCAGTTATATCTTTTTGAGCACGGTGTTCTTTAATATTTTTGAAGAAATGCTCTCATGCTTCACTTAGATTTATTTGAGAGTTAGTAATTTTTGAAGAAATTCTCTCATGCTTCACTTATATTATTTTGAGAGACGAAAAACGTTTATGCTCATGTTCTTCACTTAGATTTGTTTGAGCTTTCAAAAGCAACATATTAAACTAGTCCCAAAGTGATAGATATTCAAGAGGAATATAATAAAAACTTTCATGAAGATCATTGGACAAAATAAACTTGATTCTTTGTAATAGTTTTGCGATATGATGATAGTGATATGTGAGTCATGTTGATGAGTAATTATGCTTTAGTAAGAATAATTGTGTTAAGGTTTGTGATTCCCTATGCAAGCATGAAAGTAAATAGTTATTCAATGAAATTACATCCTACTTTTGGTGCCTTATTCGGTGTTAGTTATGCTTAATGCTCGCTTATGAGATTTTTCGTTTCTTGGTTCGATGCTTCTTAATCTTTTGGCTAGCCTTCACTTGTACTAAGTAGGAATACTACTTGTGCATCCAAATCCTTAAACCCAGTTCTGCCATATGAGTCCACTATACCTACCTATATGCGGTATTTCCATGCCGTTCTAAGAAAATTTGTATATCATATTCAAAATAAATTCCCCTTTTGTGTGCCCGTACTGCTCATGAAACGGTAGGGGGTGGCTGATATTTTTCCATTCTAGATGTGTTATTCTCAAGATGAGTGTTTATTCACTTGTCATTGCACGAGAGTACAACAAAGGTATTAGGGATGCCCAGTCCCAAAATGAAAAAATGAATTTACTTTATGTTGTCAAATAATAAATTCCTTGGAAGAAGTTGGTATGGACGGCACCCGTGGATACGGCTAGCCGTGGAATGTGAAAGTATGGTGGAAAAAGAAATAAACTTTATTTTCTGTTTGGGAACCGCCTATGGTATATCTAGCATGGAAAGTATTGAGAACTACTCGATCGTTTTCGTTGACAGGAAAAGCATGCCACCCAAAAAATTTATCTCTTAATTTAAGCCTTCGAGCTCTGGCACCTCTACAAGTCCCTACTTCCCTCTTCGAAGGGCCTTTCTATTTACTTTATGCAATTTTTATTTTTATTTTGAGTCTCCATCTTCTCTTATAGAGCACCAACTAAGGGGCACTATGATCGTACTTGAGCATTGGGTGTAACTAATATGCGAGTGTGTTTCATGAATGGATCAATGATTGAGCATAATGGGCTAGGGATAACTTGCTTTAGTGTTGATATTTTGAAAGACATGGTTGCTTGTTGATATGCTTGAGTATTGAAATCTTCATGTCAAAACTAGACTATTGCTTTGAACCATATAAAAGTCCATATGCCCATGTTACAAGAGAAAAGAATGTGATGAACATGTTAGGCAGCATTCCACATCAAAAATTCTGTTTTTATCATTTACCTACTCGAGGACGAGCAGGAATTAAGCTTGGGGATGCTGATACGTCTCCAACGTATCTATAATTTTTGATTGTTCCATGCTGTTATATTATCATTCTTGGATGTTTTACAATCATTTTATAGAAACTTTATATCATTTTTTGGACTAACCTATTGACATAGTGCCCTGTGCTAGTTGCTGTTTTTTGCTTGTTTTTTACTTCGCGAAAAATCAATACCAAACGAAGTCCAAACGCAGCGAAACTTTTTGGAGATTTTTTCTGGACCAGGAGACACCTGTTGGGCCAAAGAAGTACAAGAGGGGGCTCCGAGGGGAGCACAACCCACCAGGGCGCGCCTGGGGGCCCAGGCGTGCCCAGCTGGGTTGTGCCCTCGGCCGCCTCCTGCACCGCATCTTTGCTCTATAAATACCCCAAAAATCCAAAAAACCTAGGGGAGTCGACGAAACACAATTCCAGCTGCCACAAGTTCCAGAACCACCAGATCCAATCTAGACAACATCATGGAGGGGTTCATCATCCTCATTGGTGCCTCTCTGATGATGCGTGAGTAGTTCATTGTAGACCTAAGGGTCCATAGTTAGTAGCTAGATGGCTTCCTCTCTCTCTCTTTTGATTCTCAATACAATGGTCTCTTGGAGATCTATTTGATGTAACTCTTTTTGCGGTGTGTTTGTTGGGATCCGATGAACTTTGAGTTTATGATCAAAGCTATTTTATCCATGAAAGTTATTTGAGTCTTCTTTTGGTCTCTTATATGCATGATTACATATAGCCTCGTATTTCTTCTTCGAATCTTTGGTTTAGTTAGGCTGACTAGATCGATTTTTCTTGCCATGGGAAGAGGTCCTTTGTGATGAGTTCGATCTTACGGTGCTCAATCCCAGTGATAGAAGGGGACATGACACGTATGTATCGTTGCTATTAAGGATAACAAGATGGGGTCTATTCTTACATGAATAGATCTTGTCTACATCATGTCATCGTTCTTATTGCATTACTCCGTTTCTCCATGAACTTAATACACTAGATGCATGCTGGATAGCGGTCGATGTGTGGAGCAATAGTAGTAGATGTAGGCAGGAGTCGGTCTACTAATCTTGGACGTGGTGCCTATATAATGATCATTGTCCGGATATCGTCATGGTTATTTGAAGTTCTATCAATTGCCCAATAGTAATTTGTTTACCCACCGTATGCTATTTTCTCGAGAGAAGACGCTAGTGAAATCTACGGCCCGGGGTATTTTCTCATCATATATTTTCAGATCTATATTGCTATTTGCCTTCTTATTTATTTGCCACTTTTATTTTTAGATCTATATTATCAAAAACCCAAAAATACTTCGCTGAATTTTATTTGCCGTTATTTGCATCTATCAATCTATCACAATTTTTATCCCGTCAACTTGACAATTTCTGGCACCGTTACCCGAAAGGGATTGACAACCCCTTTAACACGTCGGCTTGCAAGTATTTGTTCTTTGTGTGCAGGTACCGTTTACATAGTGTTGCTTGGTTCTCCTACTGGTTCGATAACCTTGGTCTCATCACCGAGGGAAATACATACCGTAGCTGTGCTGCATCATCCCTTCCTCTTTGGGGAAATACCGACGTAGTTCAAGCGACATCATTCCGGGGAGATGCTTTCATCCTCAGAGAGTATTATCGGGTGATGAAGCCATCAATAGTCATGTTGGACACAATTAAGATTTGGATCCAGATTCATGATGTACCTGACCTCTACGCTCATCTTGTTCCGTCCCTTGCTGCTAAGGTGGGAGAGGTGTTGTTCACCGAATCCAAGTCACATGATTTCACGGGGAACTTTTACCGTGTTTGGGTCAGGATCAATGTCACCAAACCCCTCAAGAACACAGTCTCCATGATACGGGTCGGATGGCGAGCTTCAGATCTATAAGGTTAAATATGAGAAGCTTCCCGACTAGTGTGCGGTGTGTGGTATGATGGGCCATCTCTTCAAGGAACACAGAAACAACATTCATCCTCCCTCGGCTCTGGTCTTTAAGGAGCTTAGGGCATCCTGGTTCATGCGAAACGGTAGAGGCCCAGGTGGTGGGCGTGGCCGCAGGGGTGGCCACACTGGAAGGGGAGGAAGAGGCGAGTACTCAAGCTCTCAGTACAACAGGGCCGATGACCTGTATGCTGAATCTGACCTGGAGATGCAAGATGTAGAAAGAAACAGGAAAAGGGGGTCGAAACCTGTGGTGACCCATGGCCCAGCTGCGGTGCCAAGTAGTTCAGATCAAGTAGCGGCTGTAAAACAGGGAAAGGTGCGCGCATTGCCGCCTCCTGCAGTGCCTCAGAGCCCAAGTGCCAAACAAGACATGAAGAGAGCAAAGGTGGTGACTGAGCTGGAAAATAGTTCAGCGGCACAAGTCTGGAATACTGAGCAAGAACGACCCAAAGTTGGCGGAGCCCAATGAGTGTGTTCTGCTGGAACTGTCGCGGCGCGGCCAAAGTTGCGACAGTCCATGAACTTCACGATTTTGCGAGGAAATTTGCCCCTACCCTTCTTTGTATTGTAGAAACTCAGCTTGATGGCTCGAGGGTTGAAGTTCTAGCAGGAACACTTGGTTATGATAATGGTTATGCAGTGAGTAGTCAGGGTAGAAGTGGTGGCATTGGTATTTTTTGGAACAATGAAATAAAGATTGAAATTTTGGGTTATTCTGTGTACCACCTTGACTGCTCTGTTCTCGAACCAGGCGTTGATCCATGGAGGTTAACAGTGGTATATGGTGAAGCTCAAACCCACCTCAGACATCAGACTTGGGACACTTTAAAAAACATTAGCACTTCGAGCAACCTCCCTTGGCTTTGCATTGGGGATTTCAATGAAGTTTTAAGTCCGAAAGAGCATGTGGGAATTGGGCAGCAGAGTAATGCGCAAATTGAGGCCTTCAGATATGTTGTAGATGTTTGCATGCTGATGAACACTGGTTATTCAGGGATTTCCTGGACTTTTGAAAATAAGGTGACGGGCGTCACGTTTACTCGTGTGCGTCTCGACCGGGCTTTGGTTTCAGCAGGTTGGCACGCCCTGTTCCCTATGGCTGACCTTACTCATCTCGTTGCAGCTACATCAGACCACAGCCCAATTTTGGCGAGAATGAATAGAGAGTAGATACAACATCAACGGCCTAGTTCCTTCAAGTACGAGGTCATGTGGGAGGGCCATACCTCTTGGACGAGTAAGATCACTGAGGCATGGTCGGCTCATGGTGCCACGAACAGGGTGGAGGAACTCCGTGCTAAACTCCAAGCATTGTCACATGATTTGAGGCGATGGAACAATGACACATTTGGGAGTGTACATAAAGATTTTAAAAAGATGAAAAAGGAATTGGAGAAGATCCGGTCTGATGCAAGCCGTACTGTACCCACACATGTGGAATTAAAAATTAATGAAAAGCTTGTGGAGCTTTATCACCGGGAGGAAATTATGTGGCGTCAGAGGTCTAGGGTGGAGTGGCTCACTTCGGGCAACAGAAACACCAAATTCTTCCACTTAAGGGTGAGTATACGCCGCAAGAAGAATATGATAAAAGCCTTGCAGAATTCTTTGGGGGTACATGATTTTTACAAGACACTGTATACCACAGAGGGGATGAGTAATATTGAAGCGGTCCTTAATTGTGTTCCAGTGAAAGTGATGGCGGAGATGAATGAGCTGCTGTGTTGCCCTTACTCAAGTGAGGAGGTCAATGCAGCACTTTTTCAGATATTACCAACCAAAGCGCATGGGACTGACGGTTTCCTGGCGCATTTTTACCAGAGGCACTGGGAATTATGTGGCGCAGAGGTGACAAAGGCAGTACTGCGGATTGTAAGAGGGGAGGAAAGCCCGGAGAGAATACATGATATTATACTTGTTCTAATCCCCAAGGTAACAAATCCCTCTATACTGTCATAATTCCGGCCTATTAGCTTATGGAATGTTCTATACAAATTAGCATCAAAAGTCATTGCAAACAGGCTCAAGCAAATTCTGCCACACATCATATCCGAGGAGCAATCTACTTTCGTCCCTGGACGGCTCATAACTGATAACATTATAAGTGCGTATGAGTGCCTGCACTTTATGAAATGCAACAAATCAAAAGCTAACAGTTATTGTGCACTAAAGCTTGATATGGTGAAAGCGTACGATAGGATGGTGGGATTACTTGGAAGCCATGATGGGAAAGCTTGGTTTTTCCGCCCCCTGGATAAAGACTATGATGAGCATGGTTCAATCTGTTTCTTTTCCGATGCTCTTCAATGGTGAGAGGCTTGATCAGTTTATGCCGAGTAGAGGTATTAGGCAGGGAGATCCGATATCCCCTTATCTTTTCTTAATTGCAGCAGAGGGCCTTTCGTGCCTCCTGAAAACCAGTTCTTCGTCATCAAACATTGTTGGACTAAAGGTGGCACCTACGGCCCCGTCCGTGAATCACCTTCTCTTCGCAGATGACAGCCTGCTGCTTTTTAAGTCAGGAAACGAGGGGGCAGTAGCGGTATCAAACCTACTGGACAGTTACTGTTTGGCGTCGGGACAGAGGATAAATCATGACAAGTCATCTATTCTTTTTCAGTAGAGGATGCCCGCAAGTGGTAAGAGATGGTGTTAAGAATATTTTGAATGTCCATAATGAATCTCTCAGTGCTAGGTATCTAGGGATGCCAACTGATGTTGGGCATTCAAAGAATGGGACATTTAAATACTTGAGGGATCGAGTCTGGGAAAAGGTGAGAGGATGGATGGAGAAACTCTTATCTTCTGCAGGAAAGGAGGTGTTGATTAAATCAGTGGCGCAAGAAATTCCAGTGTACTCGATGGCATGTTTCCGCCTTCCCCAGGGACTATGTGATAGTGTTACCTCACTTATCAGGCAATTCTGGTGGGGAAGCAAGCAAGGGAGACGGAAGCCCAGTTGGGTGGCTTGGGACGTTATGACTTTACCAAAGCATATGGGAGGTCTCGGCTTTCGGGGCCTAGAGATTTTTAACCTTGCCCTACTAGCTAGGCAGGCCTGGCGCATGCTGCAAAATCCTTTGTCACTAAGCACTCAGATTTTGAAAGAAGTTTATTATCCAGATAGTGACATATTCGGTGCAACTTTGGGGTCACACCCTTCCCAGATATGGAGGGCTATTTTAGACGGGTGAGACATCATGGTACATGGAATCATTCGAAGGATTGGGGATGGTGAAACAACTAATATATGGGAAGATAACTGGCTGCCAAGAGCCAATTTGAAAAGGCCGATCACCTCCCTAGTCCCACAACCACCGATCGAGGTTTCAGAATTAATTGATCACACCTCATCCTCATGGAATGTGAACTTGGTCAGGTCGGTCTTTATACCGACAGATGCAGCAGCTATCTTGCAAATTCCCCTCTGTACCCGTCAAATGGAGGACTTTTGGGCCTGGTCAGAATAAAGGAGGGGGAATTTCTCAATGCGAACAACGTACATGATGGTTCAGCGTACTAAACTGAGCCGGGAGGCATGGCTGTATGAACAAGGGGCCTCTTCTGACCCCCACGGGGTCAACCAAGGCTGGTCTGAGTTGTGGCAGATTAAGGTTCCATCTAAGATGAAGTTCTTTTTGTGGAGGCTATCTAGACAATCCATACCTACAACAGCACTCCTGAATTACCGGAACATGTCCACTTCCAATGCATGTTGTCTTTGCAGAGCAGTTGACACATGCCATGCACTTCTTGATTGCTCGGTCTCCAGGAGCACCTGGCACTGTCAAATGAAGCAATCCTTGACAAACTAAGCACTTGTGTAGATGATAATGCAAAGTGATGGCTCTTTGCAATGCATGAAGCCCTGAACCAGGATGATTTTCTTGCTTTTGTTGTCACATTATGGGCGCTTTGGGGTGCACGGAGGAAGACCATGCATGAGGATATCTTTCAAACTCCTTTTGCCATCAATGGTTTCATACAAACATACATCGGAGAGCTCAAAGCCATATAAGTATCATCTGCACCTGGTACTAGTGCACCAGGAAGCCGACCGAGCCACTGGATTGCGCCACCAGCTGGACTAGTAAAGATCAATGTCGACGCTGCTGTTGGAAGAGGAGGTTCGCATGGTGCTGCTGGAGTAGTCTGTAGAGATCAACATGGAGCTTTCCTTGGAGCTTCGGCTGTTGTTTTTTCCCACATATCATACCTAGGCACACTAGAGTCACTTGCCATCAGGGAGGCACTAGCGTTAGCTGATGATCTCTACAAAAGGAAGATTCATGTGGTCTCGGATGGCAAAGTGGACGTTGATGACATCCAGCAGAAGAACAAGGGGACCTATGGGGCAATTGTGCATGAAATAATACAGCACAAGTCTACCTTTGATACATGTAATATTAGGCATGAATTTAGGAGCTTGAATTTCGAGGCTCACAAACTTGCAAAGCACGCTTTATCTCTAGGTGCTAGTTGTCATGTTTGGTTAGGTCAGCCCAATGGACTTGATTTCGTCCCTATAAACATTGTGATATCGTAATAAAGCTTTGCAGTTTGTCTAAAAAAAGTTGTGACCACGAACAGTGATAGTTGACCAAGACATATGACGTGGAATTTTTAAACAATAGTGTACTTTAATTTGTAAATTAGAAAAAAGTTCATGGAATTGAATATATTCATGGATTCGAGAAAAAGTATACAGGTTTGAAAAAGTTCACGGGTTTTCAAAAAAAAGATCATGAATTCAAAAAACATTCAAAAATTGGAAAAAAGTTCACGATTTTAAAAAACTACATGCATTAGCAAAAGGTTCACTAATTTGACAAAAAATCACAAATTTGAAAAAAAGTTCACGAATTTGAAAAAGAATTTATTTTGAAAAAATATCACGACTTTAAGAAAAAAATCACTAATTTGGAAAAATGTAAAAAGCACGAATTTAAGATAAATATTTAGGAATTTGAAAAAAAACAGTTCAGTAATTTGGGAGAAGTTCACAAATTTAAGAAAATCATGTAAATTAAAACTAAAAAATATATAAATAAAAATAAGAAGAATATTTTAAAAACGAAGAAAAACACCAAAAATTGTCCTAAAAGCAGATAGAAAAAAACTACCAGAAAAGGAATGCGATATGAACCAGACTACCGCTACTGTGCTAAATGGGCCGGCACATTTCGATGGGGGAGGGGGTGTGCGTTGCGTATGGAACAGCCTCTATTTAGCGCATGCAGCGCCAAATAGGATTCCGTGAGGAGCTCTCTACTATTATCGGCTGCGTTGAGATACGAAATTCGGGCGTGGAGCGCAGCGGTCCAACCGGTTATGGCCGGTCCATATCGTACGTTGCGCTAGTGTCAGGTGCCTCCGTAAATAGGCTGGCCCAGCACGCGAAAGGCCACAGGCCAATACCTTAGTTTTTTTAATTTTTTGTGTTTTTGTTTTATATTTTTCCTACTTTTGAATAAATTTCCAAATATTCTAAATATATATCATAGGAAAGAATTTACATAAAATATTTAAGAAATGTTAAATGTTTATGGAGAAAATATTCATTAACACAAAGTTGTACTAAGGCAGTGTCAATTATATGGATGGAAGGGACCATATAAGAAATATACAATATGTATGAAAAAAGTTGATAATGTATTTAAAAATATAAATCAAATATTTGAAAAGTATTAATGAAGCATATGAAAAATGTTAAATTTTATAGAAAAAATGTTTTACCAGTATATGGGAAAAAAAGTATAAAATGTGTATGAAAAAATATTCATCATGTACGTAAAAATTAGTAAACGTCTATTAAAAATATTAAACATGTAGAAAAAATGTTTCCTGGTGTATACAAAACATGTTTATTGCCACTAAAAAATGGCCGTCGTGTATTGAAATTTTTTAACCATGTATTGAAAATATGTTAAATGTGTATATAGAAAATATATTAGATGCACTAAAAATTTACAATGTGTATGGAAAAGTACACAATAAAAATTTAGATTTTAAAAAATATTAATCATGTTTGTCAAAAATGTTAAACATGTATATAAAATATGTTTCCGATGTAGATGAAAATATAGAATGTGTACTGAAAAAAAGATGGCATGTGTTTAACAAAAAAGAAACCAATGAAAATCGGCAAATAAAACAAAGAAACCCAATAAAAACACAGAAAAAAACTTAAAAATAGTACAAAAGAATAAAAACAATAAAACCAAGGAAGAAACAAAGAACATATGAAAACCAAGAAAGAAATAAAGAAAAAATAAAGAAAGTAGGAAAGAAAAGAAAGAACAAATGAAAACGGAGAAATAAACAAAAGAAAAAACCAGTAATAACAGGAATAAAACAAAGAGAACCGGTGAAAAACAAAGGGAAAAACCAAAGAAACATGTGAAGAAACAAAATAACGAAAAGAAACATGAAAAGAGAAAAAACAGAGAAAAAAGCAGCGAACACAATTACCAGCGAGCGAGCAAGCACGCCTGAGCGAGCGAGAGCGCTATGAAACGGGCCGGCCCAGTATTGTACAAAACAGAAAAAAAAAAAAAGAGCTTCAGGCGAGACAGAAGCTACTCTCGCTATAGGCGAGATATAGCTCTAACAGTCCGATACGGTCTCACTGTGACCTAGCGATGGCGTTGTCGTGACCGTCCTTTTCCATGGCACATCCACCTCTCCATGGCCGCCGCCTCACCCTCTCTATGGCCGGTGCCGCCTCCAGCTCTAGGAAAATATCAATGTGTTGATTCCATGCTCTCCGGAGGTAGGGTTGAGGTATAGAGGAGGAGCATGTCCCTAGCAATGGTGAGCTCTCCATCGTGTCCTCAGTGCCGCACTCTCCATCACTATCGTCTTGTGGAGGTAAGTTGTGATGTCCTTCACATGTCCGGGAAAGTGTCTGGTGCACCGGTACTTATGGTGCTACCGGTGCACCGGATGCCCGTAGCGTGCTCACAAATGTTCGAATTTTTTTGGAAAAAGATATAGCACATTCACACAACATCCGTCTATATTGTCGCAAAAATTCAATCAAAATTTGAAATATTTCTCAAGGTACAAAAATCACAAAATCGACACTGAATAGTACATAATAGAAGTTGAGTTTTAAATTTGGCACATTATCAGATTGATGCTAAAATTGTCATTTTGTATCTCATCCAGTGTTTTCAATTTTGATTTGAAATTTTGCGACAACATCGACCAATGTTGTGTCAATGTGCTACATTTTTTCAGATTTTTTGAAACATTTTTTAACACGCTACGACGTCTGGTGCACCGGTAGCACCACAAGCACCGGTGCACCAGATACTTTCCCTCACATGTCCTCCCTTCCCATCCCGGCCTTCTGGCGCACACATTGTCGGGACGGGGCACAACTAGGGATTGCAGTCGTTTTCCAGTAAAAGAAAAAAGATGGTCAAAGCGGTCACATTCGGACACTGACCGAACGCGTCCACTAATGTTTA
Organism: Triticum aestivum; assembly: GCF_018294505.1. NCBI lineage: Eukaryota > Viridiplantae > Streptophyta > Magnoliopsida > Poales > Poaceae > Triticum > Triticum aestivum. The sequence goes on from NC_057814.1 coordinate 609,436,512, forward strand.
AGGCCAACTCCAACGCACGACCCCAAACGGACGTCCGCTTCGTCCACTTGTCGTCCGCTTGGGGTGGCAATGGGGTCGTGCCCGCCCGGATTTGTGGATGCGTCGGTCATGCGCGCAACGCGCGGCTGCATTTCGGCCGCATTTCGTCCGCTGTTCATGCAACATATAAAAAAGAACAAAGGGTGCAGCTAAATGGCCATAGTTCACGGTAGTGGCCGCGTTCTCGTCAGTTCATGCCGGCCGGCAACAAAGCCAGCGCCTCAGAATGGTCACCCAAGTTTCACGCTAGCAACAAAGCCAGCGGCCGGTGCACGAGCCAGCCTTCAAAATGGACAAGTTTTTGGGGCCGGCAACAAAGCCAGCGGCCGGCACACGAGCCAGCCTTGACAATGACAAGTTTCTTCGCGCCGACAACAAAGCGAGCAGCCGGCCTTCAAAATGGACAGCCATCATGGCCGTGGTCTCACCTAGTTCAGGTCGTCGCGAGCGAACATCTCTTGCTGCCGGTTCGCGAACCAAGCCTTCCTCTCAGGTGAAATGTTGTTCTTGTCGACGCTCATGAACGCGAATGCCATCTCTTTGGATTTGGTCTCAGCATTGGTGGCCTCGATCTCGAGCTTCTTGAGTTGAGCGGCCTCCTCGATGTCAAGCCTCCTCCTCTTGACGGCCTCCTCCATGTCAAGCTTATTCATTTGAAAATCTAGGTATATCTTCATTTGCTCCTCCTTCCCTTTGCTCCTCCTCTCCTCCCGCACTTCCTTTTGGCTCATCATGTTCTCCAAAGTTCCTTGCAAGGCTATAGAAGACGCACTGCGCTTCTCATTGGCCTTCGAGCTTGTCTTGCCCCTCGGCCTCTTGAGCAAGTCTCCCTCATCAGCCACGGCCGCCTTCCCTCCTTTCTTCTTACGAGCGACACATTGGTCTTTGAACTTGGGGCAATCTTTGATGAGCACCCAACAATGCGTGAGAGTAAACGGCTTGTTCTTGTGTCGGGCCTTGAAGGCCTCCAAAGATTGGAATGCCTACACAATCAAAGATGCGCCCACAAATGTAACATGAAACGACACAAAATGCATCAACCATAAATGGCATGCCGACATGAATGGACATAAATGGCATACCAAATCACCAAGGCCTAGGCCGCTCACGGGACGAGCTTGAACGCTCTCAAGCGCGACACAAATACTTGTTGCACTCTTGTTAGATGAACCCACATCTCTTTTGGATTGCGTTGATGCCGTGTGTGCTCGTAAATTGGTAGGGGGCAAACTTCCTTCGCTCATGAAAGTTCTTGTGAACTCTTGTCCAAAAGACAGATCTTTTTTTCTCGGCACCTTTCATGGGATCTTGGCCTATCTCCATCCAACTCTCGCAAATCAAAGTGTACTCATCTTGGGTGTACGATCCCGTGCGAATGCTTTGCCTCCTCTTTTGTGCCTCGGCCCTTTGGGTGAGCTCATCGATAAACACCAATGGCTCAGCCGAAATGTCGACCTCTTCTTTCTCATCTTCACAATACAAGTCATCATCTTCATGCCAAGACTTGCCATGGTCGTCCTCATCTTCATCATGGCCGGCAAATTAAGTGTCTTCATAGTGGTCGCGGCCATCCTGGCTTTGGGTGGCGTCGGGATCAAAAGCTTGGGCCTGGCTGTCGACGTGGAAGGCCTCACCACGGCCCTCGAAGATGACGTTCTCCATGAACGCCGAGTACTCAGGGTCATCGGCCGTGGGCGTTGGCACTGGCATTTCGTTGAACAGCTTGCGCACGTCGGCCATGTTTGCTGAAGTGAACGACCGGGGCTGCTTCCTTTGCGTCCCGTCGGGCGGCTGGCTAGCACAGTTGTACCCCGGCGTGACGTTGAGGTCAATGACGCCCGCGGGAGTGGCTGGAGCGACCACACTGTAGTTCGGCGAGGTGAAGAACCGTGTGTGCCCATGGTCGTGGAGGGGTGGTGCACGATGCGTCTCGGGCGTGACGGACAAGCTTGGGGAATGGTGCTGCGGAGGACGAGCGGCCGACGAGCCTGTGCTGGCTGCGGAGTGATCGAGAGGATCGCCGGCGGGGGTTGGCACAACACTAACACGAGGAGGGTGTGCGCCTTGGCAACGATGGACTCCTTGCCGTCAACATCCGCCTGGTGCTGCATCGCCTCAGCGACATAGCTCACAACAGCCTTCTTCTCCTTGTCCTTCGCCCGCCGGTTCCTCCTCTTGGCCGATTTGGCGTCGAGCTTGGCGACCTCCAACGCCGTGAGCTCCGACCGCGACTTCTTGGTACCCTTCTTCGACGTGGGACGCACAGTCGCGGACGGGTCTCCGGGATTCATCGGGTCGCCGTCCATGGTGGAGAGGGAGAGGCGGAAGAGGGCGCGGGAGAGTTTTGGGCAAAGTGGAGGGAAAGAGTGGGCGGCCGTTTCCCCAACAGGCGGGCCAGAGGAGGACAAGGGTGCGCGTCCCGCGCGTCCGTGCACTGTCCGTTCGGCCGCAAACACGTCCCAACTTTGGGCCGGGAATGGGTCGAAAGCGAACGAAAAACAGACGACGTTGCTGCTGCGCGTTAGACGGCCTATTCTGTCCGTTTACGCTCAAACGGACGCGGCCGAACCATTTGGGGTCGCACCTTGGAGTTGGCCTAAGGTTCGAAATTAGTCCATCCTTTTGCTCTTTTTTGAGAGCACGCAAAGCGCGTGCCTTAATTTTATAGAAGAGAGCAAGACAATTTACAAGAGGTCTAGCGAGTGTGGGACACTCGAAGACAAACACCCACCACCGCTCCTACAATACAACACGAGGCTACTCTCTCACAAAGCGTTGCAAACTACCTCCTCCCCGAGCCGCCAACTTCCAATCTTTCATCTCATCGAGGATCCTCACCACGAGCTCTTGCGTGTCTACCTGTTGCTCAGTTCTGTTGAACACCCTGGCATTCCTTTGCTTCCAAAGTGACCATGCCGTGCAGATGACCAGGGTGTTGAAACCATGTTTGTCTTCCTTCGCGAATCCCGATCGTTGTTGCATCCACCATTCTAGAAAGGAGCCCGTGCTCGTGGGGCAAGTAATCTGTAGTTGCAGCTTGTCAAAACAGCCCATCCAAGTACCGCGCGCATAACCACATTGCACCAAGATGTGGTCCACAGTGTCTTCATCCTGCAGACACGTGTAACAGGCCGAGGTGTGATCTTGCAATCCATGTCTAGCGCGTCGATCCGCCGTCCACAGACGATGTTGTGAGGCAAGCCAAGCAAAGATCTTCCATTTGAGAGGGGCGAGGCTTCTCCAGATGGTTGCGGCGTAGGGGCAAACCGGCAGGCCCTCACAAAGGCGATTGTAGGTAGATTTGGCAGAATATGACATGGATGTCGCGCATGGCCATAAGAAGTTGTCAGGCAACTGATCATCCCTATGCACCGAGGCGATGGCATGTCTCAAGTGCATGAGTTGAAGGAGCGCCATGTGAGAGGAGATGAAGGGGGCGTCCATTGACCATTGCTCATCTTCCAGTGCCCACTGCACAGTCCTAGTGTTGATGCGGCGTGTTTCAACGAGCTCAAGAATGAGAGGCGCGATGTCTTGCACAGAGTGGCCATGAATCCGTCGATCCTTCCAGAACAACACTTTGTCTCCTCGACCAACCTCGATGTGCACCAAACAGTCGAAGACGGCTCTCGCCTCCTGATCGACCAGCATTCCTAGCCCTTGCCAAGGCCGTTCTGGCTTGGTGCGTCTCAGCCATTCCCACCTCACGCGCAAGGCCAGTGCCTGAGCTTTCAGATTCTTGATTCCAAGGCCTCCGTACTGCACCGGACGGCAGATTCTATCCCATGCGACCAAGCACTGCCCACCATTGACCTTATCTTCCCCAGCCCAGAAAAAAGACCGCATCCAACTGTTGATATCTTCAAGAACCCATGCGGGGGGCTGCAGCACCAGGAGCTGGTGAATTGGGCGAGCAGAGATCACGGATTTTGCAAGCACCAGTCTGCCCGCTCTCTGGACGAGCCCTCTATGCCATGCAGGCATACACTTCCTCACCATGTCAAGTAGAGGCTGCCAATATTGCTTTGTTAGTTGCTTGATAGCTAACTGCAGGCCCAGATATCGACACGGGAACTCCGCAAGCTTGCATTGCAGAAGCTCAACAACTCGCTCTTTGTCCTCTTGATCGCCATGAATGAGAGTGGCAGTGGATTTCAAGTAGTTGACCTTAAGACCTGAAGCTTCTCCGAATATATACAATGCGTGCTTAGTGAAGCTGAGGTCGGTGATTGTGGGATGAACGAACAGTGCAACATCGTCAGCATAAATGGACACCCTTTGCCAAGCTGAGATTCCTCTGTAAGCGGATAACACTCTCTGCTCCAGCGCCTTGCCGATGATCGTGGTCAGAGCATCCATGGCAATCACGAATAAAAGTGGCGAGACTGAATCACCTTGACGAAGACCACAGGCATGCGCAATGCTTCTCCCAGGCACACCATTCACCAGGATCTTAGTCGTTGCTGATTGAAGCAAGATCGAGACCCACTTGATCCACTTATTGCCGAATCCTTTTGCTTTCAGAACCTCAAAGAGAAAAGGCCAGGAGAGGGAGTCGAACGCTCTCGAGATGTCAAGTTTTAGGAAGACACTTTGCTTCTCCTCGCAACAATCTTCCGAGCCACTTGGCAAACCAAGAGAAAATTATCATGTAGGTTTCTCCCTTTGATGAAAGCCGACTGGTTGATGGTGACCAAGTCCTTCATGTTCGCGCGCTCTCTAGTTGCCTGTAGCTTCGCGAAGATTTTGGCGATGCTATGTGGCAGACTAATAGGACGATAGTCGCCCACTCTTTCTGCATCCGGCTTCTTCGGCAGTAGAACCATCAAGGCACGATTCAGCTTGGAAAAGCCTCTACCGTCTCCCACATAGATCTTGAGCAAGCCTGCCATGATATCATGCTTAATGATTGGCCAAGCTTTTTGGTAGAAAGCGCCAATAAACCCATCCGGTCCGGGGGCTCTGTCCGGGTGGAGCTCTTTGATAACTGCCCAAACCTCTTCTTCAGTAAAGATAGCCTCAAGATCTTCGAGGTTCAATGGTTCCATGCCAAGATAGTTTAGGTCAAGAGTGAATTGCCTTGCGTGCGCCGTTCCGATGATTGCCTGGTAAGTCTCAGAAAAGACTTGCTCCATACGATCCGGGTTCGTGATCACCTCGTCTCCGTGCTTGATCAGCGGTATAAAGTTCTTCACCCTCCTCCCATTAGCGAAGGCATGGAAGAACTTGGTGTTAGCATCCCCTTCTTTTAGCCATCTGAATCTCGACCGCTGCCTGTCGATAGTATGTTGCAGCGAAGCCAACGCAAGCAGAGCTAGCTTTAGGGTGTTCCTGAGCCAGCGCTCGAGCTCCGTGAGCTGTCTATCTTCCATAGCTTTGTCAAACCTGAACACAATCCAATTGGCCACTGCCATCTGCAATTTAATGTTGCTGGTCTTGCGCTGGCCCCATGCTTGAAGAGCAGCTGCGGTGTTGCGCAACATAGCATTTAACCTCTGAAAAGGATCTGTAATCCGCTCGTCGCATCTCAAGGCCTCACGCACGACATCCTCAAAGCCCTCCAGCTTTAGCCAAAACATCTCAATTCTAAACCTCTTCTTATGAAAGAAAGGGGCATTGGTAGTTAAATGAAGTGGTGCATGATCAGAGATCCCAGTAGACAAGGCCTGCAATAAATTGTCCGTGTGATCCAACTCCCAATCCTTTTGCTCTCGTATGCCCTGCATCGTCATGTACAAACCCAATTCGATGCAGCCGCATCCCACTGGCCCGTAGGAACAAACCAACAAACCCGTGGCGCCAAGAACGAGGACGCACTGACTGCCGCTCGCCAGACGCGTGTCGAGCCCCGACTGGCCGCCGGGTCACCTCCTCCGGGCCCCATCGCCGGCGGTCCCCGCTCCGCCTCGCATGGTCCGCCCTGCGCCCCCCGTCGCCGTCCGGGCCGGCCGGTCACGCGCACGCACCCGGGCCGGAGGGAGGGAGAAAAGGATGAACATCACGTCCCCCGGTCGCATCCATCCATCCGTCACGCTTGACCTTCCGCAACCAGCCGGCTGCCACTTTGAACCCCCTCCACAATCGGCCACAAGTGGATAATGGGCGCGGGATCCGCCCCAACTTGTTCCGGAAAAGAAACAGCGACGGGCAGCGACGATTGCGCACGCGCGCACGGCACCCCCTCCCCGTTTCCTTGACCTTTCTCCGCACGATATCGCCGTCGCCATGAGGTTGTGACAAATCATGTGTGCCGTAATCGCCATTTTTTAGGTGGATATTTTATGGCCCAGCCGTGCCGTGCAGTCCAATTATCTATGCTTGTTTATGAGTAGCACCGGCCATGTGAAGATCAGGTCACAGAGAAAACGCAACAAAGAGAAGGAACCACTATTTTTTTTTGCGAGAAAAATTCCGATCTATTCATCTTCAATCATGGCAGTACAACGAATATCCGTAGACCACCTAGCGACGACTACCAGCACTGAAGCGAGCCGAAGGCGCGCCGCCGTCATCACCCCTCCATCGCCGGAGTCGTGCACAACTTGTTGTAGTAGACAGCCGGGAAATCGTCGTGCTAAGGTCTCGTAAGACCAGCGCACCAGAACAGCAACCGCCGCAGATGAAGAATAATGTAGATCCACTATATTTAACATATTATTGTACTAAATAAGCAACAATTAAGATGGATCGGACGGAATACGGATCGGATATAATACATCAAATTGTACGAGAACGACACGCGTGGTCCACAACACTCCACCGATGCCGTCGTCAGCACGATACGGCTTTTGCTTTCGTTGATTTAATTAAAATTATGGGCCGGCTCAACATCAACTTTTCATACTACTTGAAACTTTCTTTTGTATATATAAATAGATGTTGTTGACAAGTACCAACACTCCACATAGTACTAGTATGATTTGATTTTCCTCCCATAAACTAGGAGCATCGTATTGATCACCAGGTCTGTAACCAAACGATGCCATTGGACAGGACGCTACACTCAGCTTCAATTCAACACACAATGTGCCAATATATAAACGTTGGGTCCGGGAAGACGACTGTATATCCAAACTGAAACTTAGGCCGGCGTTTTGTCGTGTTTTTCTTTTTAATTTGAACAGATCTACTACTTCTTTTATCCTAGTTATTAACAAGATGGCTCTTGAGTTAAGAAAATTCAAACTGCTGCATCCATATTTACTGTTATGTTGTTTTCCCTGGACAAATTGTTGACACATGCTTTGCTAGGAGGGTGCCACCAAAGGTCATTCCTGCCTCGACGAAGTTCATTCCTCTCTTTTTAGTGTCAAACAACTAGATCATGGCATGCAAGCCTTCATTGTGTCCCATTAGATTTCCCGGATCATAAATAATTCCATTATAATAGGAGTGAATTTCGCCTTCTTTACCCCGATGAAGTTCCAACCCATTTAAAAATTCTTCAATGTTACCCCATTGAGTATTTTTTTTTTTGTTTTTTCACCTTGGTTAACATTTGAAATTGTTCTGCTAGGTAGGGCATCTCATTAGGCCGAAGTGGCGATGCCACATCCGACACGACTTTCTTTTGGATATCTCCTAGTCAAAAGGGGTGATTTCAACATTCTGGTCATGAGAAAAAGCACTCCCCTCTCACTGGGGTTAGTTCCTCTCGCTGCCACCGGATGGCACTGAGACTCTTCTTCCCCCTGTTGTTTCCTCCTGATCTGCATCCACCCGGGCCAATTCAGGGGTGACCATGCATTGCTACTCAGCCTTGGAGGATTGCTATTATGGTCCAGACAGAGCCCATAATGTCTCACGGTTACACATGGAATCTACTCAACTTTGAACTCATACGGTCCCATTGATACTTGGGTGGCATTCCCCACCAAAGAGTACACTCCGATGTCCCAATCAAATCCAGTCCACCCAGATCGATTCATTAATTAAGCAGTAGTTAACTAGTCAACCATATAGTAACCTTTTTAATGTTGATCCCAATCCACAATATAGCAGCTAAGCAATTACTTGTTGGTTACAAGGTCATGGTGAAATGGACCCGCATTTCTTCTACTGGGTTCTGTCAAGCACAAAGTAAACTCATATAGGGATTCCTAGTTGAAAACAACTACAGTGCATGAAAAACATAGGTTATGATCAAAGGTTTCACTTGCCTGGTATTGATGATTCTTCACTCTCACGATCTTGATCAAGTTACTCTTTGTTGCCCGTATAATCTAGAGTAAGTAAAGAGCAATCATAAACAACCAATATACAATGCAATCAAATATACAACAAGTGTTGTGCATGGTGTCAGTGTCATTGTGCTATTAGATCACGTGTCAGAGTTAACTCATAAGAGTTTGCTAAACAACATAGTGGTTGTTAATTGGAATACATGTGACGTCAGGGTTCACATGCAAGTTTTCAAATATGGGTTCATCACATAAGGAGTATGTGATGTCCAGTTGTGGTTGTCAGATTCTGCAAAAGGAATCTTGCAACTTGAGTCATGGTCTATGAATCTTGCATAGCCAAATTCATGTTCAAGTTTGAAATTCAAACTTTTTGACCTTTCATGAGTTTGAATGCACTAAGTGTTTGAAAATAATAACTCGGTCTGGCTTCCAATTCAATTTGGATTTGAGTTGGGGTTCATCTTATTTGAACTCAAATTGAGTTTAGATTTGCATTAAAGATTTCAATCCCTAAAGTCAGGTAATAATTCAAACTGATTCTAAACTTTATTTATACTTTTATCAAGTTTGAACTAAAGTCAACTATAAGTCCAAGATGATCTACTATGTGTAAATTGTTTTCAAACTTTATTTAAGTTTGAGCTAAATTCAATTTAAATTTAACTTCCTAAAGTCAATTATCACTCCAAAATATTCACTGGGTTCAATTAATTTACTAAGTCAAATATAAAAAGTTTGTTCAAATTAAACCTTGGGTTTCAAGTTTATAACCGATCTAGTTTGAATTTAATTAAAATATTATTTGATTTTTTCTAAAGTCAAATAATAATCCAAAAATATTTAATAAAGTTTATTTTGATTTTCTAAAACATCTTGCAAATTGTTTATTCTATTTAGGTCTTCTATTTCTAAGTTAACCTAAATAGGTTTAAATTTCATTTGAATTCTAGCTCCTACTGAATTCTATCTAAAATCAATTTTTAATTATTCATATTTGAACTAAACTGATCTTGGTTGAAACTATATTTCACTAGGTTCATTCTGCAAAAAGAATCAATTTATTTGGAATTCTAAATTGCAAACTATGCCCCACTTAATTTCTAAATCATTATGTTTAAATTTGAATTTTAAAATATTAAAATTCAAAAATTTATTAGTTAGGTAAAAGTGCATTTCCGAAGGGTCATTTTGCAGAAAGTTCCACTCAATTTTGATCTGCAAATAAAATGTTGTGAATGTTTGAAGTTCCAGGGTTTTTTTTTGCAAAACTGCCAATTAGTTCAATTAAACAGAAAATGTTCTCGATAATGTTTCGGATAAGGTTGTACACATGGAGGCTTCTAGTTGGGCGATACTGTTTCGGGTTTAAGTGAGTGTGTGTGCACCATTGATCTAAAATGGACAACCAAGATTTGATCATAGGGCTAGGGTTTCAGAGCTCACTGGAGTTTACTCGCCGGAAAACACGAGGGCGGCGACGCTGTGCTTGGGAGTTGCCGAACTTGGCGTTCTAGAGGTCTGTAGGGACGGCGAGGGACTCGGGTTGATGCGGAATACGATGGTGGGTGATAAAAACACAAGTATATGGGATCGTTTGTAGCATTTTCCGATAAGTAAGAGTGTCGAACCCAACGAGGAGCTAAAGGTAGGATTTATATTCTCTTCAAGTTCTATCAACCACCGATACAACTCTACGCGCATCAACGTTTGCTTTACCTAGAAACAAATAATTAACTACTTTGTATGTGTAATGGGATAAGTTTGCAAGATAATAAAGAATGTGAAAATAAAAGTTAGGTGTTGTTTTAATAAAAGAACAATTAAGCTAGTATAGCTAGTGTGGAAAAGTGATGGTAGGATTTGCTAAGTTGTCATAGGCAATTGATAATAAGATCGATAATCACTATTGCAATTTTATATGAGGGAGCGGCATAATCTAACACACTTTCGGTAGTTGGATCACATGAACTTATGATTGAAAATCTAGCAACATCCGCAACTACTAGAGATCATTAAGGTAAACCCAACTATAGACTTAAGTGTAAAGTCCTCTTTAATCCCATACGCAACAACCCACTTACCCGAGTTTGTGTTTTTGTCACCCACGTACTCATCAGTAAGTAGATCATGAACATATTGCAACAGGCTACAACGGGAATCCCCCATGTGTGTGCGACATAGATGGCGCCATAGGACATCACCAAAATAAAACATGCAACTCAAACCAATCAAGATCATAAAAAAGAATCTACTCAAACATCATAGGATGGATACACATCATTGGATAATAATATATAGCATAAAGCACCATATTCAAGTAGGGGATACAACGGGTTGTGGGAGAGTGGACCACTGAGTTTAGACTGGGGAAGGTGATGGTGATGACGGCAGTAAAGTTGTTGATGTAGATCACCGTCATGATGGTTCCCCCGACGGTGCTCTGATGTCTACTACGCAACCTTCTTCTTGTAGACTCGTGTTGGGCCTCCAAGCGCAGAGTTTTGTAGGACAGTAGCAAATTTCCCTCAAGTGGATGACCTAAGGTTTATCAATCCGTGGGAGGCGTAGGATGAAGATGGTCTCTCTCAAACAACCCTGCAACCAAATAACAAAGAGTCTCTTGTGTCCCCAACACATCCAATACAATGGTAAATTGTATAGGTGCACTAGTTCGGTGAAGAGATGGTGATACAAGTGTAATATGGATGGTAGATATAGGTTTTTGTAATATGAAAATATAAAAACAGCAAGGTAACTAGTGATAAAAGTGAGCAAAAACTGTATTGCAATGCTTGAAAACAAGGCCTAGGGTTCATACTTTCACTAGTGCAAGTTCTCACAACAATGATAACATAGTTAGATCATATGGCAGTCCCTCAACATGCGACAAAAGTCACTCCAATGTTCCTATCGCGGAGAACATAATTGCTTGTAGGGTACTAAACCACCTCAAAGTTATTCTTCCCGATCAATCCATTGAGCTATTCCTATAAGTGTCACAAACAGCCCTAGAGTTCGTAGTAAAATAACACCGTATGATACATATCAATCAACCCTAATGTCACCTAGATACTCCAATGTCACCACAAGTATCCGTGGGTCAATTATACGATATGCATCAAACAACTTCAGATTCATAATATTCAATCCAACACAAAGAACCTCAAAGAGTGCCCCAAGATCTCTACCAGAGAAAGAAGGATGAAAACATGCATCAACCCCTATGCATAGATTACCCCAATGTCACCTCGGGAATCCGCGAGTTGGGTGTCAAAACATACATCAAGTGAATCAATAGAACACCCCATTGTCACCACGGGTATCCCACGCAATACATACATCAAGTGTTCTCAAATCCATAATAGTATTCAATCCGATAATAGTGAAACCTCAAAGGTAAAATTCAATTCATCACAAGAAGGTAGAGGGGGAGAAACACCATATGATTCAACTATAGTAACAAAGCTCGTGGTACATCAAGATCGTGCCATATCAAGAACACGAGAGAGAGAGATCAAACACATAGCTACTGGTACGTACCCTCAGCCCCGAGGGTAAACTACTCTCTCCTCGTCATGGAGACCGCTGGGATGATGAAGATGGCCTCCGGTGATGGTTTCCCCTTCCGACAGGGTGCCGGAACGGGCTCCCGATTGGTTTTCGTGGCTACAGAGGCTTGCAACGGTGGAACTCCCGATCTAGGTTTCTTTTCGGGGGGTTTTGGTATTTATAGGAATTTTTGGCGTCGGTCTCACGCCAAGGGGGTCCACGAGGCAGCGGCAAGACAGGGGGCGCACCCTCCACCCTTGTGGTTGCCTCGGGACTCTTCTCGCCCAACTCTTGTGCTTCGCGGTCTCTTTAGTTCCATAAAAAATCACCGTAAATTTTCAGCCCATTCCGAGAACTTTTATTTCTGCACAAAAAACGACACCACGGTAGTTCTACTGAAAACAGCGTCAGTCCGGGTTAGTTCTAATAAAATCGTACCAAAACCATATAAAATTGTTGCAAACATGGCATGAATACTTCATAAATTATAGATACATTGGAGACGTATCAGCATCCCCAAGCTTAATTCCTGCTCGTTGCTACTTCTTGAGCTTGCGTTGGTTTTTCCCTTGAAGAGGAAAGGGTGATGCAGCAAAGTAGAAATAAGTATTTCCCTCGGTTAAGAACCAAGGTATCACTCCAGTAGGAGAAGAACGCGCAAATCACCAATACCTGCACAAACAATCAAACACTTGCACCCAACGCGATAAATGGGTTGTCAACCCCTTCAGGTTACTTGCAAAAGTGAGATCTGATAGAGATAGATAAATAAAACTAAACAAAAGATAAAATATTTTTGGGATTTTTGGTATATAGATCTGAAAATAAAAGATTGCAAAATAGTAGATCGAAAACTGATGACCCACAAGTATAGGGGATATATCGTAGTCCTTTCGATAAGTAAGAGTGTCGAAGCCAACGAGGAGCAGAAGGAAATGATAAGCGGTTTTCAGCAAGGTATTCTCTGCAAGTACTGAAATAAGTGGTAACAGATAGTTTTGTGATAGGATAATTTGTAACGAGCAACAAGTAACAAAAGTAAATAAAGTGCAGCAAGGTGGCCCAATCCTTTTTGTAGCAAAGGATAAGCCTGGACAAACTCTTATATGGATAAAAGCGCTCCCGAGGACACATTGGAATTATCGTCAAGCTAGTTTTCATCACGTTCATATGATTCGCGTTCGGTACTTTGATAATTTGATATGTGGGTGGACCGGTGCTTGGGTGATGTTCTTACTTGAACAAGCATCCCACTTATGATTAACCTCTATTGCAAGCATCCGTAACTACAACAAAAGTATTAAGGTAAACCTAACCATAGCATGAAACATATGGATCCAAATCAGCCCCTTAAGAAGCAATGCATAAACTAGGGTTTAAGCTTCTGTCACTCTAGCAACCCATCATCTACTTATTACTTCCCAATGCCTTCCTCTAGGCCCAAATAATGGTGAAGTGTTATGTAGTCGACGTTCACATAACACCACTAGAGGCTAGACAACATACATCTCATCAAAATATCGAACGAATACCAAATTCACATGACTACTAATAGCAAGACTTCTCCCATGTCCTCAGGAACAAACGTAACTACTCACAAAGCATATTCATGTTCATAATCAGAGGGGTATTAATATGCATAAAGGATCTGAACATATGATCTTCCACCAAATAAACCAACTAGCATCAAGTACAAGGAGTAATCAACACTACTAGCAACCTACTAGTACCAATCCCGGACTTGGAGACAAGAATTGGATACAAGAGATGAACTAGGGATTTGAGAGGAGATGGTGCTGGTGAAGATGTTGATGGAGATTGCCATCTCCCGATGAGAGGAGCGTTGGTGATGACGATGGCGATGATTTCCTCCTCCCGGAGGGAAGTGTCCCCGGCAGAACAGCTCTGCCGAAGCCCTAGATTGGTTCCGCCAAGGTTCCGCCTCGTGGCGGCGGAGTCTCGTCCCGAAAGGTTGCTTTCGATTTTTTCCTCAACGAAAGACTTCATATAGCAGAAGATGGCCACTGGAGAGCCAACAGGGGGCCCACGAGGCAGGGGGCACGCCCCCCACCCTTGTGGCCAGGTGGGGCCCCCTCTGACGTACTTCTTCCGCTCAATATTTTTTATTATTTCCAAAAATAACTTTCGTGGAGTTTCAGGACTTTTGGAGTTGGGCAGAATAGGTCTCTAATATTTGCTCCTTTTCCAGCCCAGAATTCCAGCTGCCGGCATTCTCCCTCCTTATGTAAACCTTGTAAAATAAGAGAATAGGCATAAGTATTGTGACATAATGTGTAATAACAGTCCATAATGAAATAAATATCGATATAAAAGCATGATGCAAAATGGACGTATCAAAAACTAATATGATGGAAAATAGACCCGGGAGCCATAGGTTTCACTAGAGGCTTCTCTCAAGAAGGAAAATAATACGGTGGGTGAACAAATTACTGTCGAGCAATTGATAGAAAAGCGCAAAGTTATGACGATATCCAAGGCAATGATTAATAGGCATCACGTCCGTGTCAAGTAGACCGACTCCTGCCCGCATCTACTACTATTACTCCACACATCGACCGCTATCCAGCATGCATCTAGAGTATTAAGTTCATAAAGAACGGAGTGACGCCTTAAGTAAGATGACATGATGTAGAGGAATAAACTCATGCAATATGATATAAACTCCACCTTTTTATCCTCGATGGCAACAATTCAATACGTGTCTCGCTACCCCTACTTTGTCACTGGGTGAAATCACGCAAGATTGAACCCAAAGCTAAGCACCTCTCCCATTGCAAGAAAAACCAATCTAGTTGGGCAAACCAAACCGATAATTCGAAGAGAAATACAAAGATACCAAATCATGCATATAAGAATTCAGAGAAGATTCAAATAATATTCATAGATAAGCTGATCATAAATCCACAATTCATCGGATCTCGATAAACACACCACAAAAGAAGATTACATCGAATAGATCTCCAAGAACATCGAGGAGAACATGGTATTGAGAATCAAAGAGAGAGAAGAAGCCATCTAGCTACTAGCTATGGACCCGTAGGTCTATGGTAAACTACTCACGCTTCATCGGAAGGGCAATAGAGTTGATGTAGATGCCCTCCGTGATCGAATCCCCCTCCGGCATGATGCCGAAAAAGGCCCCAAGATGGGATCTCACGGGAACAGAAGGTTGCAGCGGTGGAAAAGTGTTTTCGTGGATGTTTCCGGTGGTTTGGGATATGTGAATATATAGGAGGAAGGGCTAGGTCAGGAAGGTCACGAGGGGCCCACAAGGTAGGGGGCGCACCCTCCACCCTTGTCGCCGCCTCGTGGCTCGTCTGACTTAAACTCCAAGTCTCCTGGGTGTCTTCTGGTCCAAGAAAAATCATCGTGAAGTTTTATTCCGTTTGGACTCCATTTGGTATTCCTTTTCTGCGAAGCTCAAAAACAAGGAAAAATGGAAACTGGCACTAGGCTCTAGGTTAATAAGTTAGTCCCAAAACAATATAAAATAGCATATTAATGCATATAAAACATCCAAAACAGGTAATATAATAGCATGGAACAATCAAAATTTATAGATACGTTGGAGACGTATCAAGCATCCCCAAGCTTAATTCCTGCTCGTCCTCGAGTAGGTAAATGATAAAAACAGAATTTTTTGATGTGGAATGCTACCTAACATATTTATCCATGTAATTTACTTTATTGTGGCGTGAAAGTGTAGATCCATAAGATTCAAAACAAAAGTTTAATATTGACATAAAAACAATAATACTTCAAGCATACTAATAAGGCAATTATGTCTTCTCAAAATAACATGGCCAAAGAAAGCTATCCCTACAAAATCATATAGTCTGGCTATGCTCCATCTTCATCACACAAAATATTCAAATCATGCACAACCCCGATGACAAGCCAAGCAATTGTTTCATACTTTTTATGTTCTCAAACCTTTTCAACTTTCACGCAATACATGAGCGTGAGCCATGGATATAGCACTATAGGTGGAATAGAATATGGTGGTTGTGGAGAAGACAAAAAAGAAGAAGATAGACTCACATCAACTAGGTGTATCAACGGGCTATGGAGATGCCCATCAATAGATATCAATGTGAGTGAGTAGGGATTGCCATGCAACGGATGCACGAGAGCTATAAGTTTATGAAAGCTCAAAAAGAAAACTAAGTGGGTGGGCATCCAACTTGCTTGCTCACGAAGACCTAGGGCAATTTGAGGAAGCCCATCATTGGAATATACAAGCCAAGTTCTATAATGAAAAATTACCACTAGTATATGAAAATGATAATATAGGAGACTTTCTATCATGAAGATCATGGTACTACTTTGAAGAACAAGTGTGGAAAAAGGATAGTAACATTGCCCCTTCTCTCTTTTCTCTCATTTTTTTGTGGGCTTCTTTGGCCTCTTTTATTTTTGCAAATTTCGGAGACTCATCCCAACTTGTGAGGGAATCATAGCTTCCATCATCCTTTCCTCACATGGGACAATGCTCTAAAAATGATGGTCATCACACTTTTATTTACTTACAACTCAAGAATTACAACACGATACTTAGAACAAAATATGACTCTATACGAATGCCTCCGGCGGTGTACCGGGATGTGCAATGACTCAAGAATTTATAATAATTATTAATGGTGGCTTTGCCACAAATACGATGTCAACTGCATGATCATGCAAAGCAATATGACAATGGTGGAGCGTGTCATAATAAAACGGAACAGTGGAAGTTGCATGGCAATATATCTCGGAATGGCTATGGAAATGCCATAATAGGTAGGTATGGTGGCTATTTTGAGGAAGGTAATAGGTGGGTGTATGGCACCGGCGAAAGTTGCGCGGTACTAGAGAGGCTAGCAATGGTGGAAGGGTGAGAGTGCGTATAATCCATGGACTCAACATTAGTCATAAAGAACTAACATACTTATTGTAAAAATCTATTAGTCATCGAAACAAAGTACTACGCACATGCTCCTAGGGGGATAGATTTGTAGGAAAAAACCATCACCCGTCCCTGACCGCCACTCATAAGGAAGACAATCAATAAATAAATCATGCTCCGACTTCATCACATAACGGTTCACCATACCTGCATGCTACGGGAATCACAAACTTTAACACAAGTATTTCTAGAATCCACAATTACTCACTAGCATGACTCTAATATCACCATCTTTATATCTCAAAACAATCATAAGGAATCAAACTTATCATAGTATTCAATGCACTTTTATATGACAGTTTTTATTAAATCCCTCTTGGATGCCTATCATATTAGGACTAAATTCATAACCAAAGCAAATTACCATGCTATTTAGAGAGACTCTCAAAATAATATAAGTGAAGCATGAGAGTTCAATAATTTCTAAAAAATAAGACCACTGTCGTGCTCTAAAAAGATATAAGTGAAGCACTAGAGCAAAATTGCCTAGCTCAAAAGATATAAGTGAAACACATAGAGTATTCTAATAAATTACGATTCATGTGTGTCCCTCTAAAAAGGTGTGTACAGCAAGGATGATTGTGGCAAACTAAAAATTAAAGACTCATATCATACAAGACGCTTCACGCAAAACACATATCATGTGGTGAATAAAAATATAGCCTCAAGTAAATTTACCGATAGACAAAGACGAAAGAGGGGATGCCATCCGGGGCATCCCCAAGCTTAGGCTCTTGGTTGTCCTTGAATATTACCTTGGGGTGCCTTGGGCATCCCCAAGCTTAGGCTCTTGCCACTCCTTATTCCATAGTCCATCAAATCTTCTCCCAAAACTTGAAAACTTCACAACACAAAACTCGACAGAAAATCTCATAAGATCTGTTAGTATAAGAAATTAAATCACCACTCTTGGTACTGTTGTGAACTCATTCTTTATTTATATTGGTGTAATATATACTGCATTCCAACTTTTCCATGGTTCATACCCACCGATACAACCCATAGATTCATCAAAACAAGAAAATAACACACAGAAAACAGAATTTGTCAAAAACAGAACAGTTTGTAACAATCTGTAAACCTCGGATACTTCTGTAACTCCAAAAATTCTGAAAAATTAGTACAACCTGGGCAATTCGTGTACCAATCTTGTGCAAAAATAATCAGATCAAAAGCACGCTTCTGTAAAAAATGAAAATTATTTTCCTGGGCGCAAAAGTTTCTGTTTTTCAGCAAGATCAAAACAACTATCACCGTAAGCCATCCCAAAGGTCTTACTTGGCACAAGCACTAATTAAAACACAAAAACACATCTAACAAGAGGCTAGATGAATTATTTATTGAGAAATAGCAACGAAAAATATTGGGTTGTCTCCCAACAAGCGCTTTTCTTTAAAGCCTTTTAGCTAGGCATTGAGATTTCAATGATGCTCGCATAAAAGAGAAGAATTGAAGCACAAAGAGAGCATCATAAAACACGTGACAAACACATATAAGTCTAACATACTTCCTATGCATATGCATTATATAAGCAAACAAATTATCAAGGCAAGCAAAAACAAGCATATGCAAGGAAAAAAAAGACTATAGCAATCTCAACATGAAGAGAGGTAATTTAGTAACATGAAAATTTCTACAACCATATTTTCCTCTCTCATAATAATTACATGTAGGATCATAATCAAATTCAACAAAATAGCAACCACATAACATATTCTTAACACGATCCACATGCAGGCGAAGTTGACACTCTTCCAAAATAGTGGGATTAACATTAACTAAAGTCATGACCTCTCCAGACCCACTTTTATCAAAAATTTCATAAGATTGAACATTCTCCAAATATGTGGGATCTAAAGTTGACACTCTTCCAAACCCACTTTCAATATTATTGCAAACACTATTATCAATCTCATATTCATCATGGGGCTTAAATGAATTTTGAAGATCATAAGGAGAATCACCCCAATCATGATCATTGCAACAAGTAGTAAACATAGCAAAATTAGCATCCCCAAGCTTAGGGTTTTGCATATCATTAACACAATTGACATTAACGGGATTTATAATAACATCATTGCAATCATGCTTGTCATTCAAGGCACTATCGTGAATCACTTTATAATTTCCTTCTTTCAACACTTCATCACAATTTTCAGATTCACGAATTTCAAGAAAAACCTCATAAAGATAATCTAGTGCACTCAACTCACTAGCAATTGGTTCATCATAATTGGATATCTTAAAAAGATTAGCAAGTGGATGAGGATCCATAAACTTTTTGGTTTCTGATTTTCAATAAACACACAATTATACCAAGCGAACGAGCAAACGAACCAAGTAAGACATAAAGGCAAACGAAAATACGAATGAAAAGAAGGGCGAATAAAAAGGCAAATCTTTTTGAAAATCGTTTTAGAGGTGGGGGAGAGGAAAACGAGAGGCAAATGACGAATAATGTAATGCAAGAGATGAGAGTTTTATGATGGGTACTTGGTATGTCTTGACTTGGCATAGATCTCCCCGGCAACGACGCCAGAAATTCTTCCTGCTACTTCTTGAGCTTGCATTGGTTTTTCCCTTGAAGAGGAAAGGGTGATGCAGCAAAGTAGAGATAAGCATTTCCCTCAGTTAAGAACCAAGGTATCAATCCAGTAGGAGAAGAACGCGCAAATCACTAATACCTGCACAAACAATCAAACACTTGCACCCAACGCGATAAAGGGGTTGTCAATCCCTTCACGGTTACTTGCAAAAGTGAGATCTGATAGAGATAGATAAATAAAACTAAACAAAAGATAAAATATTTTTGGGATTTTCTGGTATATAGATCTGAAAATAAAAGATTGCAAAATAGTAGATCCTGTGGCCATAGGTTTCACTAGAGGCTTCCCTCATGAAGGCAAATAATATGGTGGGTGAACAAATTACTGTCGAGCAATTGATAGAAAAGTGAAAGTTATGACGATATCCAAGGCAATGATTATGAAATATAGGCATCACGTCCGTGTCAAGTAGACCGACTCCTGCCTGCATCTACTACTATTACTCCACACATCGACCGCTATCCAACATGCATCTAGAGTGTTAAGTTCATAAAGAACGGAGTAACGCCTTAAGTAAGATGACATGATGTAGAGGAATAAACTCATGCAATATGATATAAACTCCACCTTTTTATCCTCGATGGGAACAATTCAATACGTGTCTCGCTACCCCTACTTTGTCACTGGGTGAAATCACGCAAGATTAAAACCAAAGCTAAGCACATCTCCCATTGCAAGAAAAACCAATCTAGTTGGCCAAATAAAACCGATAATTCGAAGAGAAATACAAAGATACCAAATCATGCATATAAGAATTGAGAGAAGATGCAAATAATATTCATAAATAAGCTGATCATAAATCCACAATTCATCAGATCTCGACAAACACACCGCAAAAGAAGATTACATCGGATAGATCTCCAAGAACATCGAGGATAACATGGTATTGAGAATCAAAGAGAGAGAAGAAGCCATCTAGCTACTACATATGGACCCGTAGGTCTATGGTAAACTACTCACGCCTCATCGGAAGGGCAATAGAGCTAATGTAGTTGCCCTCCATGATCGAATCCCCCTCCGGCAGGATGCCGGAAAAGGCCCCAAGATGGGATCTCACGGGAACAGAAGGTTGCGGCGGTGGAAAGGTGTTTTCGTGGATGCTTCTGGTGGTTTGGGAATATATGTGAATATATAGGAGGAAGGGCTAGGTCAGGAAGGTCACGAGGGGCCCACAAGGTAGGGGGGCGCGCCCTCCACCCTTGTTGCCGCCTCGTGGCTCTTCTGACTTGAACTCCAAGTCCCCTGGGTGTCTTCTGGTCCAAGAAAATCATCGTGAAGTTTTATTCCGTTTGGACTCCGTTTGTTATTCCTTTTCTGCGAAGCTCAAAAACAAGGAAAAACAGAAACTGGCACTGGGCTCTAGGTTAATTAGTCCCAAAAATAATATAAAATAGCATATTAATGCATATAAAACATCCAAACAAATAATAGAATAGCATGGAACAATCAAAAATTATAGATACGTTAGAGACGTATCACTCGTCCACGAGTAGGTAAATGATAAAAGAAAGAATTTATGAAGTGTGAATGCTACCTGGCATATTTATCAATGTAATCTTCTCTAATGTGGCATGAATGTTCAGATCCGTAAGCTTCGAAACAAAAGTTTAATATTGACATAAAAACAATAATACTTCAAGCATACTAATAAACAAATCATGTCTTCTCAAAATATCATGGCCAAAGAAAGTTATCCCTACAAAAGCATATAGTCTGGCTATGCTCCATGTTCATCACGCAAAGTATTAAATCATGCACAACCCCGATGACAAGCCAAACAATTGTTTCATACTTTTGATGTTCTCAAACTTTTTCAACTTTCACGCAATACATGAGCGTGAGCCATGGATATATATATAGCACTATAGGTGGAATAAAATATGGTGGTTGTGGAGAAGACAAAAAGAAGGAGATAGTCTCACATCAACTAGGCGTATTAACGGGCTATGGGGATGCCCATCAATAGATATCAATGTGAGTGAGTAGGGATGCCATGCAACTTATGCACTAGAGCTATATAAGTGTATGAAAGCTCAAAATGAAAACTAAGTGGGTGTGCATCCAACTTGCTTGCTCATGAAGACCTAGGGCAATTTGAGGAAGCCCATCATTGGAATATACAAGCCAAGTTCTATAATGAAAAATTACCACTAGTATGTGAAAGTGACAAAATAGGAGACTCTCTATCATGAAGAACATGGTGCTACTTTGAAGCACAAGTGTGGTAAAAGATAGTAACATTGTCCCTTCTCTCTTTTTCTCTCATTTTTTTATTTTCTCTTCCTTTTTTTGTTTGGGCTCTTTGGCCTCTTTTTTTGGGCGCTTTGGCCTCTTTTTATTTTTTTAAATCCGGAGTCTCATCCCAACTTGTGAGGGAATCATAGCTTCCATCATCCTTTCCTCACATGGGACAATGCTCTAATAATGATGATCATCACACTTTTATTTACCTTACAACTCAAGGATTACAACTCGATACTAGAACAAAATATGACTGTATATGAATGCCTCCGGCGGTGTACTGGGATGTGCAATGATCAAGAGTGACATGTATAAAAAAATATGAACAGTGGCCAAGCCACAAATACTATGCCAACTACGTGACCATGCAAAGCAATATGACAATGATGGAGCGTGTCATAATAAACGGAAGGGTGGAAGTTGCACAGCAATATATCTCAGAATGGCTATGGAAATGCCATAATAGGTAGGTATGGTGGATTTTTTGAGGAAGGTATATGGTGGGTGTAATGCACCGGCAAAAGTTGCGCGGTACTAGAGAGGCTAGCAATGGTGGAAGGGTTAGAGTGTGTATAATCCATGGACTCAACATTAGTCATAAAGAACTCACATAGTTATTGCAAAAGTCAATTAGCTATTGTAACAAAGTACTACACGCATGCTCCTATGGGGATAGATTGGTAGGAAAAGACCATCGCTCGTCCCCGACCACCACTCATAAGGAAGACAATCAATAAATAAATCAAGCTCCGACTTCCTCACATAATGGTTGACCATACGTGCATGCTTCGGGAATCACAAACTTTAACACAAGTATTTCTACCAATCCACAATTACTCACTAGCTAGCATGACTCTAATATCACCATCTTTATATCTCAGAACAAATGCAAGGAATCAAACTTCTCATAGTATTCAATTCTCTTTATGAAAGTTTTTATTATATCCTTCTTGAAACTGACAAACTACTCCAAAAAAGATATAAGTGAAGATCAATGAGTAGTTGAATAATTATGTAGCTGTGTGAAGACTCTCCTCTCATAAATAAAATTTCAGATCTTAAGTACTTTATTCAAACAGCAAGCGAAACAAAATAAAATGACATTCCAAGGATAGCATGTATCATGTGAAGAAGCAAAAAGTTAGGCTCAACCAAAAATGACTGATCATTGTTGAAGAAGAAAGGTGGGATGCCAATTGGGGCATCCCCAAGCTTAGATGCTTGAGACTTCTTGAAATATTATTTTGGGATGCCTTGGGCATCCCTAAGCTTGAGCTCTTGTGTCTCCTTAATTCCTTTTACATCACGGTTTCCCTAAATCTTAAAAACTTCATCCACACAAAACTCAACAAGAACTCGTGAGATAGGTTAGTATAAATCCATGCAAAACCTTATCATTTGCTAGTGTAGAAAATCACTAAAATTATAATTTGACATTGCATGCTAAATGCCTGTGCATATTTAATACTCCCGTCCTCAAATAGAATCATTAAACAAGCAAACATAACAACAATTTGTCTAAACAAAACAGTCTGTAAAGAATGCAAAAGGAATCATACTTCCCTAACTCCAAAAATTCTGAAAAATTACCACACTGTAGAGAATTTATCATTTCATATTGTGTCAAAATTTCAAGCTTTTATCACATTCTGACTTTTCTAGGGAATTTTTGCAATAGCGACAAACTTTCTGTTTTGAAACAGCAACTCATATACATGTAAATTGTGCATGGTGAAGGCTATCCTTGACACTTTTATTGAAATAAAAAATACAAAACATTATTCTAAATAACAACAAGCAAATCTAAACCAAATAAAATGACGCTCCAAGCAAAACACATATCATGTGGTGAATAAAAATATAGCCTCAAGAAAATTTACCGATGGATTGAAGACGAAAGAGGGGATGCCATCCGGGGCATCCCCAAGCTTAGATGCTTGGTTGTCCTTGAATATTACCTTGGGGTGCCTTGGGAATCCACAAGCTTAGGCTCTTGCCACTCCTTATCCATAGTCCATCAAATCTTTACCCAAAACTTGAAAACTTCACAACAGAAAACTCAACAGATAACTCGTAAGCTCCGTTAGTATAATAAAGCAAATCATCACTTAGGTACTGTTGTGAACTCATTCTAAATTTATATTGGTGTTATATCTAATGTATTCCAACTTCTCCATGGTTCATACCCTCCGATACTACCCATAAATTCATCAAAACTAGCAGAGTGACCCGCGCATTCGCGTGGCTAGATTTTTAAGTTATAACTAATTTGTTCATTACTTTCATATGAATATGCCAATGTTGGTACATTAAGTAAATAAATGATAAAGGATCGTCCTATTATCATTGACAATCAAAATGTCATGAATATATTAGCAGCTAATTTTTAAAAGTTAGGCAACATACATTCGTTCTCGCTCTCGGTCTCTTTTACATTCATCATTGATTTCCAATGACACCAAAGGTGGCATAAGTCTTTTTGTTAATTTTAATATATAAATAAACTTCAACATTGGAATAAATCTAAATATGGATGTCTTACATCCAATCATGGTTTTTCGTCCTCCACATGACACAACACTATCGGTGTGATGGCTGGTGCATTCGTGGTTGTACATTTATTACATATTGTTGTGCTTAGTTTTTTGTCAATAATTTTTCCTGCCATGCTAATTTTTATTAAATTATATTCACCTATACATTTTCCTTAGGAAAGTTGTACAAAATTCAATTCCAAGGAGACATGTTACTTAGCTTGATATAATCATTTTTAGTCTTCTGTTCACCGCACTTCTATTTTTATGCCCCTATCAAAATCATACTTATATTTCTATCGAGTCTCTGCTCATACTTTTACTACCACATATATCTTTTGATTAATAATGTTCTTTTGTTGTTTGAAAAAATCGCGAGGTGCCTTATTAAACAAAACTTAGAGAATAAATTTGATCATGACATATAAGTAACTTTTTTTGCATTATTGCTCTTGTGGAAAATCATCTTCAGATGTTATTTCATGGCTATCTAATATGATTGATTCTCATAATCGATATATAATAGATTAGACTGAGTAATTGGTCAAATGGTCCAACCTGCAATGATGGTGTTGCATGCACTTCATGCAATATGGATTGCTTTAGATTGATTTCCATCATAGCTGATTTGGCTACTAATACATACATTACTTTTAGTTCCAGTTTTTAATCTCAACTATGAGAATGAGGACCCATCACACAATCTACATAGCAAATTATTTTGCCCATGTGGACCAATGTATTGTCTAATATATTTTTTCTGTTCTCTTCGATCCCTGGAAATGTTGAGTATCAGCTGTCCATTCATTTTTTATTGTGGCTAACATCAAATTGTAGAAATATTTTACTATTAAACAGAAATATATTGAGTATTCGTCTGCTCCAAACTCTATGCTATGTACGTATATATACATGCACTTTACTTTATTCGGGTAAAGAAAGTTTGTTATCGCCGATGGGTAGGGGAATATTTTTTTAGGGACGTAGATAAAGTTTCTTATCCCACGTGGAGCGCTAATGTAGATGTCCAGATTGATTAATTGAAAAAAATCATATCCTAATTTATTTTGGCTGACATCATTGATGATGTCACCAGATATAGTATTGCGAATTTGTGATCGGACGCTCTCCACTCAAAAACAGAGAAAAAAATATCGGACCCTTTGTTTTTTCTTTGCATGGGCGCTCTGACTCATTATAATAGGAAGCCTGCCTTCTTAGCTTATTGGTAGCCGTGCTGTTTATACGAGAGAGGGCAGCCTTGCTTTATAATCCCCAACATGCGTTCACTTCTAGTTGTCTAGGACAGATTTTTTTTTAATAAGAGAAAAAACATAGTATGACTTAGAAGAAAGTTCTAATCGGACTCTTGTTTTTGGGGGTGGCGCTCGGCCTCTTTATTTTTTCTAACTCTTTATAGTTGGCAGTTGTGCCTTTTTCTAAATGTTTGGTAGCCGTGCTTTTATTTTTTTGGAAAAACTAACGCCCACACGTGTGGGCGTTTGCACATCGCTCACACGCCTTCATCACCACTCATTTTGTCACGTATGAACAGATGACATTAGCAGAAATCTTTTGGATTTTTGGCTTAAAAATATTTTATCTCCTAATTAAAAAAATCCGTTTTCAGCATTAAATCCGTCTCGACGAGATCTTCAAAACTAGACCCCATGTTGATATGTTTCGACGATTTTTTTTGCCCAAAAGTTGCCATGATGTTTACACTTTAGTTGCCATAGTGCTTAAACTAAAGTTGCCATGTGGCAATTTTAGTTTGTAGATCATGGCAATTTTAGTTCTTCGATTATGGCAATTCCAGTACTTTGACCATGAAAATATTTTTTTTCTATGAACCATGGCAATTTTAAGTGCATGTATCATGTTAATTTTAATTTATGGTGCATGACAAGTCTAGTTTCTTAATTCCCCGTTTTATAATATATCAAAGTTTACTTTTAAATGTAGAAGAAAATAGCTGAAACATATCATGGCAACTTCAGTATAAACATCATGGCAATTCATGTGCAATAGACATTGCAACTTTTAACCCAAAAAAATAATTCGTCGAAATATATTGATATGAGATCTAGTTTCGAAGATCTCGTCGCGAGGGATTTAATGGTGAAAATGGATCTTCAATCGGATTTTTCATTTAAGAGATAAAACATTTTAAAAATAGAAAATCTAAAAAGATTTCCACATGCATGCATGCGGTGACATGACGTAGTCTGTGTGCTATAGGGCGTGTGGGCGGGTTTGGCTCCCACCACACATGTGAGCGTTAGCGTTGTCCTATTTTTTTTTATGGGAGATGGCAGCCTTGTTTTACGATGCCAACATAGTACGCTTCTAATTGTCTTGGACAGATTTTTGTAATAGAAAAATATATGACTTATACCAAAGATGTGCTGAACTATTTTTCCGTGCCATGCCAATTGTTTGTGCATACCTATATTTGTATGTAACGCTACATATATTAAATCCTAACCGTTAGTATATGAAATTGATGGTCAAGATAATTTAACCTATGCGGACGAACGTGATCGCTTGTTAGACTTTTGTTATATGTATATAATAGATAAGCAAACACTATAATGAAAACAGAATCTGTCAAAAACAGAACAGTCTGTAGCAATCTGGAAACTTCGTATACTTCTGTAACTCCAAAAATTCTGAAAAATTAGGACAACCTGGGCAATTTGTATATAAATCTTGTGTAAAAAATTCAGATCAAAATCACGTTCCAGTGAATTTTCAAAATTCTTGGACTGAGAGCAAAAGTTTCTGTTTTTGCACTAAATCAAGTCAATTATCACCATAGACCATCCCAAAGGTCTTACTTGGCTCAAACACTAATTAAAACACTAAAACACAATTACTACAGAAGTAATATTGTGTATTTATTCAAAAACAGAAGCAAAAACAAGAAACACAAAATAAAATTGGGTTGCCTCCCAACAAGCGCTATTGTTTAACGCCCCTAGCTAGGCATGATGATTTCAATGATGCTCATATGAAAGATAAGAATTGAAACATAATGGGAGAATCATGAAGCATATGACTAGCACATTTAAGTCTAACCCACTTCCCATGCATAGAGATTTTGTGAGCAAACAAATTAAGGGAACAAGAATCAACTAGCATAGGAAGGTAAAACAAGCAAAACTTCAAAACTTTCAACACATCAAAAGGAAACTTGATATTATTGCAATATGTAAAAGCATATGTTCCTCTCTTATAATAGTTTTCAGTAGCATCATGAATGAATTCAACAATATATATCATGAGATACATAATCCAATTGAAAAATAAAATCATGATGACAAGCTTCACGGTTATCATTATTCTTTATAGCATACATGTCATCACAATAATCATCATAGATAGCAACTTTGTTCTCATAATCAATTGGAACCTCTTCCAAAATAGTGGATTCATCACTAAATAAAGTCATGACCACTCAGAATCCACTTTCATCATTGTAATCATCAAAAATAGGAGGCATGCTATCATCATAATAAATTTACTCAACATAACTTGGGGGACAAAAAATATCTTCTTCGTCAATCATAGCATCCCCAAGCATGTGACTTTGCATATCATTGGCATCATGGATATTCAAAGAATTCGTACTAACAACATTGCAATCATGCTCAAGTGGATGACTTAAGGTTTATCAATCCATGGAAGGCGTAGGATGAAGATGGTCTCTCTCAAACAACCCTGCAACCAAATAACAAAGAGTCTCTTGTGTCCCCAACACACCCAATACAATGGTAAATTGTATAGGTGCACTAGTTCGACGAAGAGATGGTGATAAAAGTGTAGTAATGATAATAGATATTGATTTTTGTAATAGGAACAATAAAAACATACCCTCAACCCCGAGGGTTACTCCCTCCTCGTCATGGAGACCGCCGGGATGCTGAAGATGGCCTTCGGTGATGGTTTCCCCCTCCAACAGGGTGCCGAAACGGGCTCACGATTGGTTTTTCGTGGCTACAGAAGCTTGGGGCGGCGGAACTCCCGATCTAGGTTTCTTTTCTGGGGTTTTGGTATTTATAGGATTTTTCGGCATCGGTCTCACGTCAAGGGGGCCCATGAGGCAACGGCAAGACAGGGGGCGCGCCCTCCACCCTTGTGGTTGCCTGGGGACTCTTCTGGACCAACTCTTGTGCTTCAGGGGTCTCTTTTGGTACATAAAAAATCACCGTAAATTTCAGCCCATTCCTAGAACTTTATTTTTGCATAAAAAACGACACCACGGTAGTTCTGCTGAAAACAGCGTCAGTCCGGATTAGTTCTAATAAAATCCTACCAAAACCATATAAAATTGTTGCAAACATGGCATGAATACTTCATAAATTATAGATACGTTGGAGATGTATCATGCTCCGGCGCCACTAGGAGAGAGGGGATAGGTCCCCCCCCTCCTTCTTCTTCTTGCTTGGCCTTCTCCCTAGATGGGAGAAGGATTTCCCTTCTGGTCCTTGGCCGCCATGGCCCCCGAGGGGCGGGAACCCCTCTAGATTGGACCTCTCTCTGTTTACTTCTCTATTTCACGTCCTCATTTTTGGCCGAAAACCGTTTCTTAAATATCCGGAGATCCATAACTCCGATTGGGCTGAAATTTGAACACGGTTTTTTGCCGATATTAGCTTCCTTGCGGCCAAAGAAGAGTTCCAACCAACTTACGGGGTGCCCACAAGGCACTGGTGTCTACTACACAACTTGTTCCTGTAGACTCGTGTTGGGCCTCCAAGCGCAGAGTTTTGTAGGACAGTAGCAAATTTTCCTCAACTGGATGACCTAAGATTTATCAATCCGTGGGAGGCGTAGGACGAAGATGGTCTCTCTCAAACAACCTTGCAACCAAATAATAAAAAGTCTCTTGTGTCCCCAACACACCAAATACAATGGTAAAATGTATAGGTGCACTAGTTAGGCGAAGAGATGGTGATAAAAGTGTAGTAATGATAGTAGATATTGATTTTTGTAATAGGAACAATAAAAACAGCAAGGTAGCAAGTAGCAAAAGCAAGCACAAACGGTGTTGCAATGCTTAAAAATGAGGCCTAGGGTCCATACTTTCGCTAGTGCAATCTCTAAGGGCCCATTGGATGTCTTCTGCTCCAAAAAAAATCTCCAAAAAGCTTTGCTGTGTTTGGACTGCGTTTGGTACTGATATTCTGCGAAGTAAAACACAAGCAAAAAACAGCAACTGGCACTGGGCACTATGTCAATAGGTTAGTCCCAAAAAATGATATAAGGTTGCCATAAAATGATTGTAAAATATCCAAGAATGATAATATAACAGCATGAATACTTCATAAATTATAGATACATTGGAGACGTATCAGGCACCCTAGCGCGCTGGGGGGGGGGTAGTGTCGCCCCCTGCCTTGTGGAGCCCATGGGCCTCCATTTGCGTTTATTCTTGCGCCAAAAATTCAGATATATTACAAAAAAATTTGCATAAAATTTTATCGCGTTTACACTTCGTTTGATATGGATTTTCTGTGAAATACAAAAACATGCAAAAAAAATAGGAAACTGGCACTGGACACTAGATCAATATGTTAGTCCGAAAAATATATAAATTGTTGCCAAAAGTATGTCGAAGTGGTATGATAATGGTATGAAACAATCAAAAAGTATAGATACGTAGGAGACGTACCAGTGGGGCCATTGGTGGCCTCGGACATGGCTGGGGACGACAGAGACGATGACGAGGGGCTCGCGGGGGGATGCACGAGGCGGCAAAGCTCTTGGGTGGTGATGTGGGGCTCGATTTGGCGCGCTTCTTGACAAATGGAAGAGTCAGGGGTTGTGCACATGTGAGGTGGACTTGATGGACAAGGTGGTGGGGTCATTTCCTCTGGTGATCGCCAGAATGGAGTTCACGGCAGCGGAGAGCTTCGGCTTTTGATGAACTCGATGCTCCGGTGGGCCTAGGGCACTACGTGGATGTCTGGGAGGTTCGCCGTGGCTCGGGGAGTGGAGTGGTGGCAATGGTTGGTGCTAAGGGCGTCGGGGTTGCCAGAATTTTTCCGGCGTTGAGCTAGGGCAGAACGGAGAAGGTGAGGTCACGGTGGAGCAGCCTGGCGACGAGAGGGGCTGTGGTGTTTGGGCTTTTGCAGAGGAGGGCGAGGGCTTCAGGTCGACCTGGCGCGGGCGTGGCCATGGACGAGCGAGCGTGCTAACGTGTGCATGGGGTGCTCTAGTCGTGGGCACCGTGGGCGGTTGCCGCAACGTGGAGGATGACGTGAGGGCCGAGGGTGTCAACGGGAGAGGGGGGAGAGAGAGGCCGAGCGCGGGTGGGCTGGCTCGCTGGCCGCGTTCAGGTTTGCAAGGTTGAGCGCGTAGTTTATGTTTCCTTTTTATTTTCTTCTTTTCTATTTTTTTGTTTCTGTTTTCCTCAATTATTTTTATTTTACTTTGAATTTGAATTTTCTTCCAAAAGCAAACTTGCTCTAAATTCATTTGTGAATATTTTTGAGCTTGTCAACATTTTGTTTGGGCATTTCGAACATATATTTTCTGCACCTTATTCCCTCTTGGATTTCAATTTGGTTTTAAAACGAAATATATTTCAAATCCAATTTGGAAATTTAGCAGAAAGTCAAGCTCACAATTTGGACTTATGAAATTCACTTTCTGCCAAAATAAGTGTGAAGCCATTTTTTATAACCATCCCTTTGATTTTTGAATTGATTCCAAAATAGATATAGCTCAATAATTTAGGGATGATTTATTAGGGCTTGATTATCATTTTCCCTGAAGAGGTGACCCACTGCGGCTTCTCGTCCTACTTACTTGTAGCAGAGTTTAGGGTTTCTTATCCCTTCAATTTCCTCAAATCAGCACGTTCTTGGCTGATCAATTGTTCTTTTCTTCCATAAGTGGCGTCTATGGTCAACGATGTGCATTCACCAGCTCCATAGCCCGATGATTTGATACCCCCAGAACTCCATTTTCTCCTGGCCATCGACACAGGTCGGGCTATAGTCTGTACATCGCATGCCAAGGAGCCTGTAGCACAGATCGAGTATGAAGAGTTGTATTCCAACTCTAGTTGTGGAGCTAAAGAGGACGGACTAGCGAGTTTATCCTGAAAAAGCAAGACCACAATGACGGGGCGTCAGGCTCCCAGACTGTACCACCAAGCCAGCCCGAAGACGACATGAACATCTCCTCCCACTGAGATTGACATCTTGAAATTGACAAAGTCATCACAGACGCCTTCGTAGTCTACGGAAACGTCTCCTCCCACTAAACGAACATCACCAGAAAGCCTGGAATAAATCTAGGAAAGTGCAAGCACCAGTGCCAAGTCTAGGACTTTAACCCTGGTGGGCTGGTTCCACCACAAGGAATCTAATCATTTAAGTTATGCTCTGTTCGCTGTTAAGGGCCTCTTTGACTAAGAGGATTTTCATAGGAATAGTGGAGGCTACAAATCCTTCATAGGATTGCAAAAACACAGGAATAGGGAAAACGTAGGATTGGAATGGCATGTCCATTGGATCCCTATAGGATTTGAGTTTGTTTGATTGTGTCACGGGAAAAACAAAGGATTTCTTTCAAGAGGTTGGAACGGATGTTAGAATTCCTGTAAAATGTAGTACAAATGAATCCTTAGGAAAAAAACCCTACAGGATTCAATCCTACGAATCAAACGATCAACGTAGGAAAAATTCCTAAGGATTCTAATCCTTCAAAGATCCTATGAAAATCCTTTGAATCAAAAAGAGTTTGTTCTATGTTGGTTCATTGGTTCATACGATTGAATCCTATAGAAATTTTTCCTAAGAAATCCATTACACTGCATTTCAAAGGAAAAACTACAGCCACTCTAACCTCATGCAAAAAATCTTTGTTTTTTCTATGATGCAATCGAACACACTTAGGTGGGAACAAAATCTTATACTATCTGGGTGGACATGCATGGCAGTGATATCCTAGTTTTTTTTTCTATTCCCATGTTCCAATCTATCTATAAAGAAGGCCTTAGAGGCCAGAACACACAATGGGACAAGGGTGCACATGCACCCGAATTGCAAAAGGAAAAGTAAAAATGGTCAAATATTTTTTGAAACTTCTTCGGAACAAGCATTGTCCAGTGTATTACCCGCGTTTAAAGTTCCGCAACAAAACGACTCTCGTGGTATTCTGAACGAACAAAAATAAAACCGACACTATATTAAGGGCGCGTTCGGTGTCCCTCCGCTCCACGCTCCACTCCTGGAGCGGACGGAGTTGGAGTTATAATCCCTGGAGCGAGCTAACAGTTGCTCCGTAGATTCTAGGATTTGAAGGAGCTGGTGGATTGCCGAACGCGGCCTAAGCTTGTTGTTCACACAATTTGTAACTGCGATTTAGTCTTTTTTGCCAACAATACCACAAAAGTCATTTGTCCTGAAACCTTCCACGTGAGTAATTCACTGGACAATGCTTGTTCCGACAAAGTTTCATTTTCTTTACTATTTTTAATTTGTTCTGCCTAATCGAGTGCACCTAGACCCAGGTTTCAAAAAATCCGCACTGCTGTTGAAAGTGGAAGAAAATTTACTACAAAATGAGATACAATTTTCAAATATCCAATTCTGAGCCCGACCTCATCTGCTCCCGGTCAACAAAAAATTCAAAAAAAAATCCAATTTTTTTGTGCAAGGTAGATAATTTGGTGCGTGAGGTGCGCTTCAAATTTCAGAGCATTTGGACATTTGAGTAGCTCTCAGCAAAAAAGACAAAATGGGTCAGAACAGTATATAAACAGTACACTATTTAACAAACCCCGAATTTGTCTTTTTTACCGAGAGCTACTCAGATGTCCAAATGATTCGAAATTTAGAACGGACATCACGCACCAAATTATCTACCATGCCGAAAAAATTGGAAATTTTTGAATTTTTCTAGCATTTATTTTGATTTTTTATTCAACGAGGGTGCAGACGAGCCTGGGAGCCAAAACGCCTCACTCATAAATTTTGACGAACTTGCGTCAAACAAGGTAAGAAGTGCCGTAATCCGGTAATTTTTTTTTTTTTTTGGAATTCACATGCAGGAAAAGGGCTGCTGCGCCCGTAAAAAGTTTGGTTGTAGCTCGAGCGGTGTGCAGCTCACTGTCGCGACTGTCGTACGAACCACGTGGAAACGCGAATACATATGGCTGTGGTTCCTCCTCGACCCCGCCCCGCGGTCCCCTCTGCCGCTGCACCGCTCCGCCCCGCCCGCCTGCTCTGCCTGCCCGCCTGCTACTGCTGGCGCCCTACACCTACACCCATCCGTCCTCCTCCTCTACTTGACCCGGTGGTACCACTCGTCCCTGAGCAAGGCAGCGGATACCAAGCGGGAGCTAGCCCGCGCACGCCTCTCCTGCGCGCGCGGCGAGGGTACGGCCATGGCGTACCAGTACCACCACCAGGACCACGCGCTGGGGATGGACGCGGCTGCGGCGGCGGCGGGGAACCCCGGCGGAGGCTTCGCGCCAGGTTTGGGCGCGGGCGCGGGCGGTGGCGGGTGGGAGAGGGAGAAGGCGGCCATCGAGGCGCACCCGCTGTACGAGCGGCTGCTGGAGGCGCACGTCGCCTGCCTGCGCGTCGCCACCCCCGTCGACCAGCTCCCCCGCATCGACGCGCAGATCGCCGCGCGCGCCCCGCCGCCCATGCCCCCCGCAGGCGCGCCCGCCGGCGGCGAGGAGCTCGACCTCTTCATGGTGAGCTGCTACCACGAGGCCTCCTCGCCTCACGCCGGCCGCGTACGGACGCCGCGTCGGCTGGGCCGGGCTGCTCCGCGCGTGCTGTAGTATGGTAGATTGACGCGGCGTGCGTGCGTGCGTCCGTGGTTCGAAAAATTGGGGATTGGGTGGGATTTGGCGATGAAATTTCCCCGCTCGTGCTGGGATTGGGATTTCAAACGGGCTAGCCAGATTACCCTTTTTTTCGAACGCACACAACATGTTTGATTGGTTGCGCATGAGCTCATATGGGATTATTAGTACTCGCTAATCCCTGCGGGTGGATTTGGTTAAAGTTAGCTTCTTCAACTGTGAGTATTATTATGCTAGTTCATCCCTTGATTATTACCCATCCCACCTGCAAATAATTTACTGCTTGCTCTAGGCTCTAGCTGTGAGCAACTTTGTTTTCTCAACCACAAGCGCCTCACCTCTGCGATAGAGACAAAAGCAAACCCCAAAAAACAACTACAAGTGTCCCTTTGCTAAGCAAGCAGGGGCTCCTTTGCCTGGAAATGGCAATTCTCCTTGTGTAAAGGTTATTACTGACCACCTGCCTTTTTCTATATGTGTTCTAAAGGTTCTGCTTCCCTTGTTGCAGACACATTATGTGCTGCTGCTCTGTTCCTTCAAGGAACAGCTCCAGCAGCATGTGCGCGTCCACGCCATGGAAGCGGTGATGGCCTGCTGGGAGCTCGAGCAGACTTTGCAGAGTCTTACAGGTACCATACAGCATCTTAAGTTCATCAGTTTCAGTTGAACAGCTAGATATGTGCTTCTAAATATCTCCAGGAAGAGGGTTTTACAATCTCTAGTTCTCTACACTACATGCTTATTAAGAGGTTGATAGGCACAGTAAGTATCATGCTACATGAGGGGCGCCGTTTTATAGGATCTCAGCCACAGGGGAATTCTTTTTTAACAGAAGGGATTCATTGCTTCTGCTCTCTGCATCCAGGGAGTACAAACATAACACAAATAGTTAATTGTTTCCATTCAACTAGAAAGAGCTCGATGACTTTTGATTGAGTTCAACGGCAAGAATGTTGCTTAAGTTCTCTATGAAGAGGGTTTAACAATCTGTACACTACATGCTTGTTAATTGACAGTCACAGCAAGTATCATGCTAGAATGAGGGACACCTTTTGGAATCTCAAAATAATTAAAAGAAAGGTTTTATTACTTCTGTTCTCTGCACCCTGGGCCCCAGCGTGTACAAATATAACAAAAGTAGTTAATAATTTTAAAATTCAACTAGAACAAACTTGATAACTTGACCATTTTCCTCTATTGTTGCATTCCCTGACAGAAAATATAGGTCATAATTCACACCCTTGTAGGTCCTATGAGATACTAGGTCCACCTTTATAGTAGTACCGGTTCTTCTTTTATATTATCAGTTACAAGAATCGCAGACTTAAGCTGTTGAACCTGGCTTTAAAGCTATACCTTTTGAGATTTCAGTTCGGTGTATGTGGCAGTTGTTCATGAACCTTGTGTTGCACCAACCATGCAACTGAACTGACAGTACCTTGCGTTCATAATCTTAGCTAAGCTGTCCTGATAAAGTTTCTCTTACTATGTCTATTGCAATTAGCTTCCACACGGAACAGTCACGGACTATATAATAGGGCACCATCACATAAGGGTTACCCTTTCAGATACTTTATGTTGCTTGTCGAAATGACATACAATCCATATAGGAAAAGAAGCCCTTTGCCTAGTGCAAAAAAGTTTTTCATATCGAATAACGCTTCAGTGTCAAAATGAACTGACATGGCTAGAAAACTTTCTAGTGGAATTGTACTTTACTTGAATTTGATTCATCAGAGATTGTCTGCATATAGTGCTGTTTCTATTTACTTTTACTATGGCACATTTTCCACCATTCTGCCTATAGGCATCACGAGGCACACACCTATGAGAAAACCATGCTAATATCCATTCACACTGGAAACTGGTGTCTCCGTGAAAACCAAAGGGAGTGATTTTCAGTTTTTTGTTGGCAATAGAACTTTGCATAATTTGTTTGTATGTGTAATAATCAATCAGTTTACGATGAGAGGCATATGCTTGAACATGGAAGTTTGCCTTCAGATAATAATGAGAATTGTGTCAGAAAAAATAATAATAATAATATAAAACTAGAGCAAGCTTAAGTAAGCCTGGATAGGCTTAGTTATATATTGTACCTGCCAAGGCAAGACGCAATATAAATGTGACCAGGATAAGTTGGAGATTGGCCAGTTCTGAGTTTTGCTAATATCGATTCTTCCTGTAGGGGCATCTCCTGGTGAAGGCACCGGGGCAACTATGTCTGATGATGAAGACAATCCGGTCGACAGTGAGAGCAACATGTTCGATGGAAATGATGTGTCAGATGGCATGGGCTTTGGGATGCTAACCGAGGGTGAGAGATCCTTGGTCGAGCGCGTAAGGCAAGAGCTGAAGCATGAGCTTAAACAGGTAAAACTGCTGCCTTCCATTCTGTCAGCTGCCACCATGTTTGTGTCCAAACTGAACTGTAAACAAAATTCTATTCCTGACTTGCAGGGGTACAGAGAAAAGCTTGTGGACATCAGGGAGGAGATACTGAGGAAGCGAAGAGCCGGAAAGCTCCCAGGAGACACGGCGTCTACTCTGAAGGCTTGGTGGCAAGCCCACGCAAAATGGCCGTACCCAACTGTAAGTGACAGTCCGCAGATTCCATCATCACCCTTTTACCTGCAATTTTTTTTCCGCTACTACCGATGATCATCAATCGATCTCCCTGTGTTGGCTTTGTTAGGAGGAGGACAAGGCGCGGCTGGTTCAGGAAACAGGGCTGCAGCTGAAGCAGATCAACAACTGGTTCATCAACCAGCGCAAGCGGAACTGGCACAGCAACCCTACCTCGTCCTCATCAGACAAGAGCAAGAGAAAAAGGTACAGCGATCCGCTCAAAAACAATCCTTTCACATGCTTGAAATCGCTCAGGTGTTCATACCCTCGTATTCTCAAAAAAAAAAAAGGAACAATGCAGGTGACGGCAACGCCGAGCAGTCCTGGTAGGGCGGGCGCGGCCGGAGAGCGAAGAACGAATGCCCCGTATTATGTACATAGCGCTTCCATCTTGGAGAAGGCTTGATACTGCTATTTATTGGTCCGGGAGACGACGGCGGCTGCTCGCCCCGGAGTCTCCCGGACCCAACACCGTCTGTACTGTACTGTACCCCAAAAAAGAAAAAACATGTAGTGGTAATGTTGTAACGGAGTTGCCAGAAATCTGTAGCTGTTTTGTGGCGCGCCGCCGTGCTCGGAGGCGCGGCGTCGCTGTGAGTGAGTTTATACGGGCTGTTCCGTGGTGTGTGTCTGTGGGTTGTGTGTTGCGTTCCCGTGGGATTGATGGAGGTGTCGTGTGATCTGTGTCGTGTGGGTGGGTGCTGTATGTTTGCGTACCTGTATGTGTACTGACCATGATGCGCTTGTCCGGGTCTGCACCCTCGGTCTTTTCCTGCGTTTTTTTTTTCTGTGAAATCAGGTGGCGGTTTTCCGTCAGAAGAAGAATCATGAGGGGCCAGAACGCGTTAAGTTAATAATCACACCTGGTAGTAGGGCAAGGGGGGCCTGGACGTTGGGTGTCGCAGCTGGTGCGTGGTACCGCCAGCCAGCGTAACCTCGCAGATTCGGGTCCCCTGAAAGAAAAGGCCCGCAGATTCAGTTTGCGGCGGAGAGCCGAGAGATTTGGCACGCCGAGAGGAGGAATATCTGCGATGGGCGGGCATGATGCATGGACTGCACGAACCAGAAAAGGCTTTGGTTTGCGGAGATATCTCCGGATCCCCTCGCGCAGATCTGGGGAAGGTAACGAAAGATCCCGGGAGGCACGATCAAGGAGCAGATGTGCACGTAAACTAGTTGTAGTGTACTAGCAGTAACACAATGCGATTAACCCCCGTCCCGTCCGTCGGCCCGGCCGACGCGGCCGGATCTGGGCCCTGGTACCGGAGCCGCCCGACCCGTCCGTCCCTACTGGAATCCAGTCCTTGCCAGCCAGCCAGCCAGCCAACCCACAGACCAGGCCCAAGAATCGGATCCGTCGCCCCATGCCCGAGGCGCCGCGTCAGGCCGGTCACGTTGGGCGCGCCGTCCCCCACGCACCTCGTCGCATCACGCCATCACATGCATCCGCATCGTCCTCGTCGTCGCAGCGCATGTGCCCCGGGCATGGGCGCCCCTGCTTCCCCGGACTTCACTCGGCCGTGCAAAGTCAGCAGCATCCAAGATGGCATCGGCATGGGTGAGCCACGGGCCACAGAATCTGCACAAAACCAAGGACGATGGACACACGAGTAACAAGGGCCTCTTTGATTCATAATAAGATTCCGAAAATGCGGGAATAGGAAAAGCATAGGACATGTGCACTTGATTCCTATAAGGTTAGCAGGGAGTGTTTGATGTCACATGAAAAACAAACAAGCTCTAAAACGAGGTTAGAGTGGATGTTAAATTTTCAGGGCTGTTTGGTTCCTAGCCACACTTTACCACACCTCGTCTTAGGCAAGTCTGATCAAATTAGGTTCATGTTTGGTTCTAGCCACATCTAAGGCAAATATTGTTTTACGAGGAGTGAACCCCACATGTCATAGACACAAAAAGTGTGGCTAACATTTGAGCAACTCAAGTCAGGCTAATGTGGCAATATATGACAAAGGTAGCCACAATCCAAACAGCCCCTTCCTACGAAATGTAGCAACTACTCCAAAAGATTTCATATGGAAAATCCCTATGGCATCCAATCCTATTATGAACCAAAGGACCAACGTAAGAAAAATTCCCAAGGACTTCAAAGGAGCCCTAAGAAGAATTCCCAACGTAAGAAAAATATCCTATAGTATTTCTTTGCAACAAAGGAGCCCTAAGAAGAATTCCCAACGTAAGAAAAATATCCTATAGTATTTCTTTGAAACAAAGGAGCCCTAAGAAAAATTCCCAAATTAAGAAAAATATCCTATAGGATTTCTTCAAAACAAAGGAGCCCTAAGAAAAATTCCCAACATAAGAAAAATATCCTATAGGATTTCTTTGAAACAAAGGAGCCCTAAGTACAACAACTGCAGCTCTTTCAGGCAGAAAACAGAGGGAACAACATGCTGACAAGGTAAATCAAATGACTGGATATATTTTTTATCTCACAGGATAATAAAACAAAACAACTGGACCCTTTTTACAGCGACACCGAACCATTTCGGCATACATCACAAACACACGAAAAACCAAGCATATACAAGCAACATAGGACCTCAACTGACAGTTCCCAAAACTTGTATTACCACCGACCAGATTACACAACCAGTTCATCACCTTCTTCAGACTGACCCGACCAACAGACCGACCGAACCGACGACTTCCAAACAACTCGATTATTACCCACAAGAAAAGGAAGGGAAGAAAATAAATAAAATATCGGACTCTCTATAACTGACAATAAGTCTGGCTTATTCAGCGCGCCTCTAAGCCAAAGCCAAAGGGGAAGGGTATAAATGAATGAATACGGATCTGGGACGACGACCGACCGACACTTCTAGACACGGGGAGGTTGGGAGGGAGGGCTCATGATTTTATGATTACAAGGTATGAAACAATGAAGGGGTATGAACAGATAGATAGACCCTAGGGACGGACCGACCGACGGACGCAACGAAAGAAAGAAACCAACCATATATATAATATTTATATATATCAGCACCGGATTTCCTAAAATACGCAATATGCGAAGACGAACTTGTCCAAGACGGATGGATGGCCCCAGAAGTTTTTTCAAGACCACTGCTGGCGCTACTAGGATTGCACCTTCTGGGACGCTGCCATTGCGCGCAGCCTGACGGCGATCTGGGTGAAGCTTGGCCGTTCCGACGGTTCCGTCGCCCAGCATTGCTCCATCAGCGACCTCCACTCTGGGTCGCATGAGTCGGGCACCTGCGGCCGCAGAGTGTTGCTCACAATGCCACCTGACAGTTAAATAACAGCTTACATCAGACTCTCACCATCCACTGCACAAGTAATTTCTACGAGGGTATGGCTGATTGTGTACCCACCAATGATAACACCATAATGCAAATCTGCATATGGTTCCTCTCCTGTGAGGAGTTCCCACAGAACAATCCCAAAGGAGAAGACATCAACCTGAGGGGAACATATCAACATTAGTGTGCAAGTTATACGTAAACCTGGATATAGCTATCTGAACTTGGACACGGAAGCAATATGAAGGGATTAGCAAACCTTTTCAGAGACCAGGCTGCTGCTTCCATTCAGAAGCTCTGGGGCCATCCATGGAAGCGTTCCCCTCACACCACCAGAGATGAGGGTCTGACATTTGACTTTTGAAAGCCCAAGATCACCAACCTGCATCATCAACATTAGTTTGTTGACAGTTCGCATGAGCAATATTGCATTTGCAATTTTGCGTGTGACAATGCAAAAACTAAAAGTGAAGCCTTAATTACCTACAGACCACATGTGACATGGATGTTTCAGTAGATAGAGTAAAAGATGACAAAACTCAGATGGCAAACAAGTAATTCTTTAGTATGAAAATTCTAAAAAAATACTCCTCCGTACCAAAATATAAGATGTTTTTTAAGGCTAGTTTAGTCTACAAAAACGTCTTATATTTTGATATGGAGGTAGTATTTAGTACATAAGTAGCTCATCGTTACATAGTTGATGTACCTAAAATAGTCATTTCATGTGGTTAGGATTTATATACTTATGTCATTATTAAACTGCATGTTCCTTCCAGTCTCCACGGAAGATGCCTGAAGTTTAGCTACAATGATCCCCAGCAAAATTCAAATCAATATTGTGTCTATTTTAAGGTGTGACTCATCAATTGCCTAAGCAACAATACATTTTCACCCTCATGAATGTCCATATTATTATCACAACAAGCAGTGTATATTTCCAACATGAGGTGCAACAAGCCAGTCATAGTATAAAACAGAAGAACTGCAGTTCTTACCTTGCATATTGGACGCTGAGGATCCCTTAAATTAACAAGTAAATTGTCACTTTTGAGGTCAAAGTGCACAATGTTTTTGTTATGCAGATACTCCATTCCAAAAGCTGTGTCCATGGCAATAATTAGCCGTTTGCGTCGATCCAGGCTCCTGCACATGCAGAGAATATTAATCGCCTCAACTTCATGTTGGATTATAAGTTTCAAGTTTTTAAGATGTGGCAGCTGATAGATGAGAATTACTTCTAAAACATATGCTAGAATGCAGACATTTTTTTATTTTGAGAAAAGGCCTGAGGCCCAGCTTTATTCAAAGCTTTGCAGACATATAAATAGTGGACGTACTTGGAATTCTTCAGCAAAGCCGTCCTAAGTGAGCCATTAACCATGTATTCTGTAACCGTTGCAATGGACCCCCCAGGCCCATCTAGAACAACACCATAAAAGGCCACAACATTGGGGTGGTGCAGATCAGCAAGGTTAGATGCTTCATTCCAGAAGTCATTCCGCTGCAAACATTCAGGACATATCAGTACAAGGACAGGCATAAGCAAATAAAAGGAAATCTAAAATGTTATAATTATACCATTTTTTCTTGCTCAGATGGCTTCCCAGCAAAACATCTGTCATTGATTCTTTTTATTGCAACATCAGAGCCCCTCCATTTACCATGATATACAGTTCCAAAAGTTCCAGAACCGAGTTCTTGGAGCTCTTCGAGGTCATCATTCTTTATAATCTGAAAACATGAACATGTGGTTGGTAAAAGAACATTACTTTGTAGTACTAAAGATGTGCATGATAAAAAAGATAAAGAGTTCCTGACTGTAACCTGAAGGCGTCCATGCTCATCTGTGACTGGTTGTCCTGAAACCCAATCTAGTGGTTTGCCCTTGCTAACCTGCACATTTCTCTTGTTAGGTTATTAATTACTGAAGATGACATAAAACAGAACATATATGAACTTCTAAGGAATTCATCTAACCTCATTGGTGTGAGCTTGCCCGTCTACTTTATTAGTGACATTCCCAAGCCCTTCATTCAGCACAGGAGGTGGAGGCTCAAATGCGGCTAGACCATCCTCCATACCCAGCAAGTCTGGATTAGTGATACCATCACCTGCATTCATGAAAGACGGTAATAATTATTCACAACTTATGACTCATAAAGCACATATACTGGCACAAGGTGTAATTGGAAGTATTGTTAAGAATTGAACCTTTGACAAACTGAGCTTGTTCTGCATGTGTGTCTTTGTGATATGGTTGCTCCTCAGCCGGGATATTCAAATCTGGCCCTTTGCAATTCAACAGAGAGTTTTGGGAATGGGGATCCTTTGAGCTGATGTTCTCCCTGCTTGCTACCCTCTTAGGTCTTGGTGGCAGCGCATGTACATTGCTGAACTGTTGCCCCGGTAAACCACACTCCTGGAGTTGCTCGACTGGAGCATGATTTGTCAGTGCTGGTGTCGGTAGTGGTACCTGAGCATTAGCGTTCGGAGGAGGAATGGATTCATGTGGAGCTTCCTTGTGATAAACTTCAGGCATAGCATCCTTCTGCTCGCCCATTGGGTTAATAGTGGCTTTTGTATACGCAGGATCAACACCATAAGCCGATGGGGGCACACCCACATGCCCAATCGTAGCGGCAACATAACTGGGGTATGGTCCCCCAATGCTCACCATTTGCGGCGGCATATGGTTAACGTTGGCATGCTGGACATTATGCATATAAGGACTGGCCACCGAAGGCGGTGGTATTGATTCAGTTGGATGGGCTATCTTTGGCTCGCTGACATCAAAAAAGGTGTTTGTGTTGCTCTGAGAGTATTGTGATGTTGCATTCTGGGGTAAACCATTCTCGGCATACATCCTTTGTTCAGGATAGCGGGGCTCGTTGGGGTTCACCCGTAGTGAATCCATCATCCTGTCCACATTGGCCATATAGGTTGGCACAGCAGCAGGTGCCACTGAAGGCACATTATCACGGAGCACTTGTCCATCCTCCCGATGCCTAGAATTGCCACTTAAACTACCTTCACCTTCAAGCGGATTGCTGGGATTAGTTTGCCTCACTTGGTACTGAGCCATTCCATGGGGTGAAGGCATTTGATGCAGTATAGCTTGTTGATGAGAGCTTGCAGTATCAGAATGAACGGAATTTGGAGAGACCATCTCAGTAGGCATCATGGGGATATGGTTATTAAATCCATAAGTCGCCGGCACCTGCTGGGGTGGCAATTGCTGCTGCTGGTGCTGCTGCTGCACATAGACATGCTGATGAAAGCTCGCTGGATCGACGGGCATTGGGTTTGCAACGCCTTCCATCTTTGGTGCATACATCCTTTCCCTGTCAGGCTGCACTGGATGCATATGTGTGTACCCATAAGCCCCCATTTGAGAAGGTATTTGCCGCTCTCCCATCATGATCCTTGCCACATCTTCAGGCCGCAGGCTCATGAACACTGGTATTGGCTCAACTGGCGCCCCTCCACGCACATCGCTGGAATAGTCATTCA
This sequence comes from Triticum aestivum, assembly GCF_018294505.1. Taxonomy (NCBI): domain Eukaryota; kingdom Viridiplantae; phylum Streptophyta; class Magnoliopsida; order Poales; family Poaceae; genus Triticum; species Triticum aestivum. The sequence goes on from NC_057814.1 coordinate 609,479,887, forward strand.
TGACTGGATCGGAGTGCGCGTGAGGCAGAGCCTTGATACACATATTGCAGTCCTGCAACCAGGTCGCATTTTCTGGTGGCTGCTGATTCAGACCCTGCATAGCCTCTCTATGATCGTTCATGAACACTGGTGGCAGTGGTGGTAGCTGTGAGAGTGGCTGACGGTACCTTGCTGTCTCCGGATGCGGATGCGGGTGTGGATGTGGATGGGGGCTTGGCTGGGAGGGCGCGGCACTCTCCTGCGGCTTCACCGGGACAGGGGCAGGAGCAGCATTGGTGAAGACATCAACAAGCAGCTGCTGGGGTGGCGGCGGAGCAGCAAAAGCCGATCTGGCGGCGTCGTAGGAGCAGGTGGAGGTAGGGGAGACAGCAGTCGGGGAGCCCCCGCCGCCGCCCACTCCCCCTCCCCCTCCTCCAGAAGAAGGCACGGCGGGGGTGGGAGGGGGAGGCCCGCCATCTGAGCACTGGGTGGACGACAGGCTGGCGATGCTGTCCTTGCGCACAATGCCGTTGACGGCCTCGAGGTACCTGAGGCCGGCGTCGAAGCCGGCGGCGCCCTCGGCGCCCTCGTCCCCGGCGGCCGCCGCCTCCGAGACGGGGAAGATGAAGACCCGCAGCTTGGGGCTGGCGACGGCCAGCTTGTCGTACTCCTCCACCATGTTGTCGAGATCCTCGGGCGAGGAGACCGAGATGAGCGCGTCGAGGCCCTCGTCGGGGAGCTGGTACTTGACCGCGAAGTGCGGCCCCGTGGCGCCGCCGTAGGCGTCGGCGAGGCGGGCCAGAAGGTCCTGCAGCGCCACCCCGCGCGGCACGGACACGATCCGGGTGTCGCCGCCGGCGTAGCGCAGCGTCCCGTCCCCGGGCCGCGGCAGGATGCGGCCGCCCAGGCTGCACAGCAGCTTCATCCGCTCCCCGCCGCCTCCGCCTCCGCCCCCTCCTCCGCCGCCGCCGTCCTCGGCCATCCCGCCGCGGCGGCGCGGGTCCGCCTCCACTCCCCGCCCCTCCCCCCCTTCCCCGGATCTAACCCCGCAGGGCTCGGGCCGGGCCGCGAACCAAACCCCTTCACCGCCACACCACCAGGAACCCTACCGCCGGGCGGATTCGGGGATTCCGGTGGCGGCGGGCCGCTCAATGCTCAGTCAATTGAAATTTTTTCTGGGGGAGGGGAGCGGGGAGCGGGGTGGGGGGGGGGGGGGGGGGGGGTGAGGGGTGGGGTGGGAGGGGTGCGTTCTACTCAAAAACCCTTGGCTCGCTCCGGCTGCTGCTTGGTATGGTAGGCTGGCTTGGTGTTGGTGGTTCCCCCTCGCCCCGGCTGGCCCCCGTTTTATATATTTTCCGGCCTTGGATTTTCCCGTGCCGGAATTTGGAGCCTTCCCTTTGGTTTTCCGTGTGGCTCTTCCCCCTGCCTCCCCTTTCTGTTTGCCTTTGGGCTTCGGAGCATTGGCAAAACCTTGGGTCTGGGTTTTCAATCTGTGGGTCTGTTGAGGAAGAGGCCATTCGTGTTGGTGGAATTCGGCCGGGAGCCCCACCTTCGGGTTTGTTAGAAAAAGAGGATTTCTCGAAAAAGAAAAGTTAGAAAAAAAAAAAGAGGAGGCGAATTGGGTGTTCTAGAAGGGTCGGATGTTCACCTGGGCCGCCACCGCTTGATCCATCACGCATTTATGATAATAATTGAAGGATAATTTCAGTGAAAATTGTTTTGTTGATGTGGAACGTGATGGGAGGTGTTGAAGGAATCCAATGATGATTTAATTGCAGACAGAGGGTAGTTGGTTGGTGTTGAACAGGAGTCGAGAACGAAATTGTGATTGACTGCTAGGGATAGAAGAGGTGTCGTCGGATTGTGATCTGTTGTGACACTCGATGGAAATCAATTTATGTGTGCAAGATTTAATGTGGAGATGGATATGTGGCATTTAAATCTAGACATGGATGTGTGTACTTACATCAATAGGATCAATCAGATGTACATGCAAATAATTTCCTGTGGTGCGTAGGCTATTTTTTAATTCATAGTCATTTTATATTTATTTCTTTGAATATTAAATCTATGGTGCAATTATATCTATCCTAATTAGGTTGCATGCAATAAAATAAGTCAAGAAAACTCACAACTTTGGGGGGTCATGCCCAGCTTTATTTCCGGCGATGAAATCAAGTAAGAACGGGGACATGATTTGTGCGGAAACTCGTCACCTGAGTAGAGAGAAAACAAAGAATCGGCGATGTGACAAGGCGGCGGCGTTTGTGCCTTGTTTGGGTCGCGGCGGAGGGGAGGGGTAGTTGCCGGCGGTGGGGGTGGTCGCAGATCAGCTCGAGAAGAATCATGGCAGGGTGGCGGCGGAGGGGAGGGGTAGTTGCCGGGCGATGGGGGTGGTCGCAGATCAGCTCGAGATGAATCATGGCAAGGTGGCGGCGGTGGGGAGGGGTAGTTGCCGACGATGGGGTGGTCGCAGATCAGCTGAGAAGTATCATGGCAGGGGTGGGCGGAGGGGAGGGGTAGTTGCCGGCGGTGGGGGTGGTCGCAGATCAGCTCGAGAAGAATCGTGGCAGGGTGGTGGGAGGTCATCGTTGGTCGGGCCAACGATCAGTCAACAATAATAGGGCGAGGGAAATCTATGGAGACGGAGTTTGGAGAATATCGCCTTGGGGGCGACATCGAAATGTCTTGACGGAGTGAGAGCTCGGAGGTGGAAGGGGCGGCGGCGAGGGGGGAGAGGTTATTAGGTCTTGATGGCGGGGGTCCGTGAGAGGTTGCATTTACATAGCAGTCGAGCAAGGTTTTCTTTATCTATATCTAAAGGCTCGATGAGGATCTTTTACCATAAATGCCTCCTTGTTTTCTAACATTGTGTATGAAAGGAATAAATGTATATATGACATGTTGAAGCGGAAATATGTTTTGGAGCCTAGGCCCAATGGAGCCCATTGTTTTGAAAAGTTACAAAATTGTTGAAGTTTCAAAAGAATCCGAAAAAACCCACCTTATATATAGTTGTAGTCTAGGTGCTTGTAAAATATTATCAGGAACTAATGGAATTGAAAATATAAAAAAATTAAATGCATTGTTTGTTAAAATTCCTAAAATAACTCACATGTTAAAGTACTTCCTAATTAATTTTAAAGCACATGTAGAATACATCTATAGTATGCATGTGGACATTTTTCTAGATTTTCATTAGAAAAAAATGAAAAAATTGAGCTCCATGGAGTCCGAGCTTCAAAAAGCATTGCTCGTGTTTGAAGAACTTTTATTTCTTTTGCTTATTTTCTAATCATCTTTTAAAGCCAAGAAAACACTTTTCTTATTTACAAGAGAGCGCATGCAGGATACATCTAGAAGAGTTGTCTTAGTTCATCTTATTTGCTATTTATATTTAAAAAATCATGACCAAAAGGTTAGATATTTTTCCAAACAAAGAACACTTTTTTTCTTATGTTTTTATAATAACAAAAAAGATACATGCATGCATGTATAACAATAATTTGTTTTCTCTTATTTACTCTTCTATTTGGAATGAAGGTTGAAGAGTTGTTAAGAAGACATGACCAATTTAAAATATGAAAATAAATGGTGTATGCTCTTGCAAGAAAGAAACATGTATCTAATGTGTTTGAAATAGTTTGTTTTGTTATATATATTTTTGTTTTGGAAGTCAAGTCTAAGGCCTCCTTTGGTTCATTGGATAGGAATAGCATAGGAACAGGAAATTCATAGGATGGGATGACATGTATCTCATTTCCTACAGGGAAAAAGATGTCATTTGATGCATAGGATAAACATTTTTTTTTCATTGAGTTTAGGCTATTTTTTTCGTTTGAAATGTGAAGGATTGGTTCCTATCTTACGTAGGAACAGGAACCCATTCTTACAAACCAAAGGGCTCCAAAGGAATTTTTCCTTCAAAAATCCTATCCTTTAGAATTTCTATAAAATTCGTGTAAACCAAAGGAAGCCTAAAGGGGTGTTGATAAATCCCATTTTAAAAAATCAAGGACATAATGTTGACTATGTTTGTAGCAACAAAAAAACAAAAACATACAAGAACAATAGTTTAGGTGCACTGCAAGATAAAGAAACGTATACGAGACATCTCTAACAATCTTTGTTCCATTTAGTCTTGTTTGTTCTTCTTTTTTAGATTGAACCAAAAGGATAGCTAGACAGTAAGAAAAAGGAGCGTACACTACACATATCTAACAATATTTGTTTGATTTCGCATTCTTTGCTCTTCTTTTTTTAGACAGTCTTTGCTCCTTTGGTAAGAAAAAGGAGCGTACACGACACATCTTCTTGTTTTTACAAATCAGTTGTATTGGCTATGCTTGCCAACTAAAAAGCAATTTTTATAAGATCCATCGAACAAAAAGAAACATATACGGATATTGCCCAACAAATTTTGTTCCATTTAGTCTTGTCTGGTATTCTTGTTTAAGACCATGACGAAAAGGATAGCTACACTGCAAGAAAAAGTGGCGTATGTTGGACATGTCTAACAAAAATTATTTGATTGCACATTGTCTGATCTTCTTTTTCTAGAACAAAATCAAAAGCATTGTTATCTGCATACTTGTTATTATATAGATCAAGACCAAAAGTTGGTTGAAAAGATAAGCACCCACGTCCTCTTTTATGAATTTGCAAAATTTATATAAGAAAAACTAAGGGCTCTCTCGAAGCTTTTCCAATCAATGAATTCCCACCATTCTCACGGCCCGTGATATGACCATGAATTAAACGACACGCCCTTTTTACAACAATGGCTAATTAATCGGCACACTAAACATATATGTAAATCAGGGGCTCCTCTGATTCGCAAAAATGTAGAAAAAAAATACTTATGACACATAAGCATGCACTTACTTTTATTCATACCAGTTGTATTGGACCTGTTTGCCCACTAAAATTAATGTGTATAAAATACATCAAACAAAGTTTGTTTCATTTGGTCATCTATGTTGGAGCAAGACCAAAAGTTTAGCCACATTGCAAGAACAAAAAACGTAGATGGGACATCGGAACCAAATTCGTTCCATTTATTCCCGAAAAAAGTGATCCATTCTGTTTTGTTTGGCCTTCGATCATATAATTTGTTTGATTTCACATTATTTGGTCTCCCTTTTTTGTGTGTGGAATTTGTCTCCTTTGTTTTGAAGATTATTATGTGTGGTCTTCTTTCATACACAGAGACCAAAAGTTTATTAAAAAATTAGTAAAAGTCCCTATCAAGCGAAAACATGACAATTTGGCGTCATGAATATAACAATGACACAATGAAGATATAGAGAAGGTCAAGCGTGCCAATCAACGTCCCAGCTTGACATCCATAGCGACGGCCCATCACCTCGCTGAGTTGTAATTAACTAATTGCACAATATGGAAATGCAAAAAAAAAGAGAGAGGTAAATATCAAGCATTTCCATCAAAAATAGTGCAATGGAATCATACTAACCCGCACCCACTAGATTAATAACCGCTAACCTCGGCGCTGCACGTGACACCCTCCCATGTTAAGACTTCAGGTGCTCTTAACTAAAGAACTGTCACTACTAAAATCACCCCTCTGCCAGGAAGACTTTAATTTCATAAATTTTTAAAACATTTATGGGGCCAAGAAACGACAGATCTCGCGTTGCAGTCACAAGAGCAGAGAAAATTGAAGAGCCTTGACCTTAGGTGGTGGCAATGCATTTACAGAGCACCACCCATTAAACAAGCACAGCTGAGCTTGCAGGATCTTAAATCGGCTAAGTTCATTAAGATGATGCCTTAGTGTGCAATTGAATGGATGGCTTCATCTTTTCAGATGTGGCGTGAGATGATGTGGGAGTAGTAGTGATGGAGGCCTTTGGGAAGCATCGATCCTAATATACAAGTGTAGCTTCAGCTTTCCAGGCTGATTTGGTAGGTCACCCATGCTTCAAGCTTCATTGCTTCCTGTACTGGCAAGACAAAGCGAGCGCTAGTACTACAGTTGATTACATTATTTTTTTGTGGGGATGTACGATTTTCTCTCCGTGAAAAGGTACATTTGGTTACTTAGATTGTACAATACAATATAGAGCATTGCAAGAATTCCAAGACTTAGGGTTTTGCAAATGCCTAACGAACGGACTTTTTGATCAGGATTTTTTTCTTCCGAGAGTACAAAGAAGATGCATGATCTACGCGCACCACGTTTACACCATCGCACGCGATGTTTTACCGACTGAACCCCGGTGAGTAAGAACGAATAACCTCGATCCCACTTCCATAAAAAATGGACCTCGCTCCCACCATTGATCCACGGGATTCACGATCCTACCTCGTGGTATTGAACTTCTACATTTCTTAATATACTTATACTATCTATGCACGACTCAATTGACCGGGAATACTTATTTCTTATGTGGCATTGCAATTTTTTTCATACATGATCAGGAAATATCTGCGTCTGCTAGTTTGTTCAATAATTATATATTAAAATGTGAATCTATTGCATTGTTTCTCGGTTGGCTTAACAATTTTGTTCATACACATTTTGAAAAGGTTGTCCACGGAGTTGTGGTAGTCCTATTTTCTTCACCCGAGTGGAAATATATAGATTATTGGCTGAATATCTCAACACTGGATCAACGGTGTTTAGCGTAGACTCGCGCCACCAAGGTACGACAAAATTGACAGTGAAACCATCTCAATAGTTGCAAATGCTGAGGGATCCCTTTGATTCAAAGCGATTTCATGCGATTTGTAGAGGATTTGGATCCTCATGGATTTTTTTACTCCTAGTTCCTTTAGTCATTTGTTTCACACAATGGAATCCTTGCGATCTTTTCGTAAGAATTCCTCTGCACTCTATTCCATCCATGTGAACCTCTTGCTATATTTATGTTTGTGTTTTGCCCTTGGTGACAAATATTTGATCAATATACTTGTAGTTTTATGTTTTGATAGGACTGAAAATTACATGCCACTTAAAGTATGTTTTTTTTTCTCTATTTACAGTGTTTTCGAGAATCAGGGCACCACAATGATTGGCTTTTACCACGTTATGATAGGCAAAATGCTGATGTGACACTGTAATTAAAGAAGAAAGAGATTGGGGTCATACGTTAGCGAAGATATGGCTCTTTCCTCGTTTTTTCTATGCAATGTAGTTTGCTCTGATCCTTTGTGGCCTATCTCCTTTTTTGCGGTCGAAAAAATATCTTTAAAGTAATTAGGTGCAATAATATTGGGATGCAAAAATATATCTTTAAAGTAATTAGGTGCAATATCATTTAGATACAACCCATAATATATTTAATATCTTTAAAGTAATTAGGTGCAATAATATTGGGATGCAAAAAATATCTTTAAAGTAACTAGGTGCAATATCATTTAGATACAACCCATAAGATATTTAATGCACTGGGTTGATTGTCTCTCAAGTAAAAATAATCATTATCTAGAATAATGCGTTAAGAGACAATGCGCTGTGAGAGCGGCTACAGCCGGACGCTCCAAACCTGCCTCAAATGCCTGGGCGGACGGCCCTGTCACTGATCGGTAGCGATAATACAATCCAGATGGGCACCACAAACGGGCCTCAAACGCCCGGGCTGACCGGCACTCCTCATATCCAGCCCAAATATGGGGCGCCTGGGTGCGTCCGCTGCGTCGGAATGACGTTGGGGTCCAACACGAAAACGGTCCGGAACCCGGCGGTCCGAAGCTCCGGCGGGCCGTGTAGTGCCTAGCCAGGCTATTTAAGCCGACCGCCGGCACCGAAACCCTACCCCATCCATATTTTCCTCCTCCAGTCCGTCGACGCCGCCACTTTCCACTCCCCGTCCGCCACCACTAGTAGTCATGCCCCATGCCGCCGGGTGAGGAGCTATCAATTTTTAATGCTAGAGCGCCAGCTGGAACTCCTTGAGCAGATCCGGGCAAGGCGCGTAGCCCAGATCGCCGCAGGGCTACCTTCGGATGCAGTGGATCCAGAGGAGGAGTTGGAGGAGGAGGTGGTGGTGGGGGATGCTGGGGACACGGATCTGCAGGCGGAGCAGCAGGCCATCCTCGATTCCCTCCGCTCGGAGTCGGATGCAGAGGCCAGTCGCCGTCGTCGGCACGAGATGGAGGCGAAGCACGGCGCAGAGGATGAGGAGATGCTCGCCTACATGGATGAGGTCGAGGAGGAGGAGGAGGAGGAGGAGGAGGAGGAGGAGGAGCCGGAGCCGTCCTACACGCCCGTCCACCCGGTGCCCGGCACCGACGTCATGGACATCTCCGACGACGAAGATTAACTAGGTAGTACATAATATGTAGTCCGTAGGATTTATTTTGAATGCTTTGTATGGATTTAGGGGTTGAAATATGAGAGACTCGGATACAGAGTAGCAAACTTGAAACATGACCGGTCACTGTCGCGTCCACGGGCGTTTGAGAGACCGGATTTGCCAAGTCCGGATGTAGATGCTCATCAGTGCGCGTTCATGCCAATAAAAGATGGCCATTGCAGCCGTACCAAACTGACATCTATTTACGGAAACACAACGCACACTAATGCTGCCCACTTGAAGCAAGAAAAGAGAACGAAGAAAGGCCACAGCTGTGAGCGAAAACGATGGTGCTGATGTTGATGTGGTAGGCCCGACAGAAAGATGGAACCTCGAAGTATCCGATTAGCACGGCGTCGAGCAGGATCATCAGGAGCAAAATGGATGCACGCTGGGCCCACACGCAGGGAGGGAAGGAGCTGGTGGTGTTGCCGTTCGTCCCAACATCTCCATTGGAGAGGAGGAGATCCTCCCCTTTATCTTTGCTTTGCCAGCTTCCTCACAGGTGGCGCCATCATCGCCTACCATGGATCACCTTTTTTCCTGTAACGACCGCTTGTGCCCGGAGGCCGGAGCAGTAGTATATTCAGGATGGCGCCGCGCCGGCGATATAGTAATGAGCAGTGTACGATGTTGCCGGTGGCTCGTATTGTATTCTTCTTCTTGGCTTTGGATTTGCCTATGAATTAGTAGAATCTTGCCCGAGACTGAGCTTCTTTTCTTTGCTAATAATAACAACTTGACAAGGTGATAAGGGCATCTTCAATGCGGACCCGCAAATCTCCCGCAATCGTCCGGACCGTGCTGTCCAGACCGCGGAAACTATCTAGCGACGACCTGTATCGGTCTGCGGGGCAGTTGGATGCGATTTCTCCCGCAAAACGGGGACAAAAGTGGGAGAGGTTTGCAGGAGTCTGGAACTATCCCAAGCCCGCTTCTAACCGTCCTGGCCCACTAAAAATCCCTCCCGCTCCTGCGCCCGCATCCCACCCGACGCTAGCTGCCCACATTCATGCTACTGTAGAGCGCGCTGCTCCGCATTGAAGGCGGCTCAGGGCGAACGAGACCTCTCACCGCCTTTACCATTGAAGCGGCTCGCCGGCCGAGGGCGCCGCCCGCTGCACGCCCGACACGCCTCCTCGCCGCATTCATACGCCCCCATTAACCCCGCGTTGAAGCCGAGAAACCTACTCCGGCCACACGTCCGCTCATGAGCGGGCCGACATTAAACGCAAACGCCGGCCGATCTCCTCCCGTCCGTCCTCTATTTAAACGAGGTCAGACGCGGGGCAAGAATCTCACTCCTCCGCCACTCCCCCATCTCCTCCTTCACCACTCTTCTGATGGCTTCTGAAGTGTAGTTCTCCGGCATACAAGGCGGCTGGGTGGTCCGCTGAGCCCGCCGGATACGAGCGAGGCAGCTCGCTGCTCCACCACCCGCGCCTGGCCCGACGGAGCAAGTTGCAGCCCCAAGCCAGCGCGTGGTTCAGCAACTCACCGCTCCAGGCCCACTCGATGAGGAGTGGCGAGTTGCTCCACGATGGCACGGCAACACGGGCGTCATCGCTGCCATCGACGACGACGCGTCGTACAACGCATCCCATGCCTACGACCGCGTCATGTAGGCAGAGACAGAAGCCAGGTGCACGGAGAGTGACGAGTCAGTGGCCGGCGTGATGCGGAGCATCCTATGGTCATCCCCATGGACCTACCATCGCCTCATCAAGTGCCAAGAGGACCCATGACACGAGCACGAGCTAGAGCTCTCGAGACCGAGGTGACTTCTTTCCTTAGCGTCACATATGATCCACTCGAGACATGGCTACTACCTAAGTCCGAGATGTTATGCATGATTAGGTACCAAGAAGGCCCTCTCGAAGATGTACGTGAAGACGGACAAGTCCCCAAGTTCACGGATGAAGAAGAACGCCGAAAGGAGAAGAAGGCAACTCCAGGGCCCGGACATCCGGCCGCTGGAGACGTCCACTACAGCAGCATCCCAGCCGCCGAGCACCTACAGGCCCCGGACATCCGGCCCCAGCCCGGACATCCGGCCAGAAGCCCGGAAATCCGGCACCACGCGCTCGAACCTGCAGAAGTAGCCGCCTCCAGCCCGGACATCCGGCCCGTCGCCCGGACATCCGGCCCCCCTGTCTGCGCACAGTAAAGGGCCGAAGCCCGTGTACCCCCTTCGCCCCCTAGACTATATATACTCTTCCTCCTCCATCTTTCTAGGGTCAACATTGGTTTAGCTCATTTGTGAGATAGAGCATTGCTCATCCATACGGATCTCCTCCACGAGAGAGACTGCGGCCCCTCTTCGGAGAAGATCACCTTGGATTCAAGACCCCCTCTTGGGTGGCCCCATCAAGACCTCCTCTAGGAGAAGAACCGGTTACCTCTTGTATCGTCCCTTGTTGGATTTGGATCGTGTATCTCTTCGTGTTTCGAGGATCTAGCATATGTGTGACTTATTCTTGTTGGTTTGAGTGATTCTCTTGTGTTCTCCCTCGTGTTTCCCCTCGTGTTCTTCGTGTTCCTCGTTGGGATCCGCTCCTTTCATGAAAGATCGGCCATCTAGGGTACCACCCTACATCATCATGGTATCATGAGCCACGTTGATCATGATTTCGGAGCCTCCCCCCTTTTGTTTGCTAGCCTAATTTTGTTGATTTTGTCCTAAATTCGAAAATCCCCACCAAAAATAGCCCCCAATTTTTTTTGTGATTTGTTGGTGTGATGAAGTTTTGTTGGATTTGATCCGCGGATTTCGTGTGTTGCAGGTAGATCTAGCTTTCCCCCATCTTTTCCCCGATTTCCATCCAAAAATTCATCCGAATTTTGCCCCGGATTTCACCTCTCCACGCGAAGTTCATCGCGTTCGTCCACGGATCCAGAGCCCGGACATCCGGCCCGACAGCCCGGACATCCGGCACTCAGCCCGGACATCCGGCCCCTGGCAGCAGCCACCTCCATCCACCGCTCCGTTTGCCGCCCACCTTTCGCCAAATTTGGCCCCGGTTCCCACTTTCACTTCCGCATACCTCCACCACTTCCGCATACCACCACCTATGATTACTCGCTACCAACTCCGACAATTTTGACGTGTGTTTGAGAATTTGAGTTGCGGTTCCCGTGTCCTATTGTGTTTCGGCTATTTAGGTACGGAGAGACAACAACATCACCACCGCTCATCTTCGCCAAGGGACTCGACACCGACCGTTTTGACATCTTTGACACATCAACCGTAAGCAAGGACGGTAATCTCGACGACATCTTTGTCTACTCCTTGCCATTACATTGATAACCACTTAGCCCATATTTGCGTACCCTACCTATCGAGACTAGCCTTTGAGTATTGCCGGCAACGTGACTTGTGCACATTAGTGATCATACTTCCCATAGCATACATACCATATTACCGTGGTGCATATCTTGGTATCATCTCTTGTGTCACAAAGTGGCCATCGCATATACTCAATTGATATCTTGGTTCGTGAAGCACTGCATGAGAAAAGAGCTCAAACAACAAAGAGCCAAACAAGCTTTTAAGCAAAAGGGAGAGATAAGCAAAGAGCTTATAAGTAAGAACCATAGCATCATACTACATTAAGATTGTCATACTCGATCATCTTGGACAAAGCACCGAAACATCATACACATAGCATACTTGGGATAGAAGTCGTTGCATTTTGCTTAGTAGGTTGTGCACAAGTTCGTATCCGCCTATTGTGCAATCGTGCTAGCGTCTCTCTAGTGTTGTGCAACAAGAGCATTTTCGTGGATTCCACATTTTGGCTCACCCTTGGTTGCACAACCCCACTTATCTATTTGCGTGTGTGTTTCCGTGTACCATATCTTGCTTTTGGTCTACTTGTTGCATTTGTAAAATTGCGAATATTTTCCAACATTATTGAGTCTCACTTACAATTGCATCAAATTTTGTGCCACCATCCTAACCAAGCTCCACCATAAGCTTTTACTTGTGTAGGTGTGAGAAACCGACAAGAATTGGTACCAATTGTGCTATTTCCTTGTTACACATTGAGTGATCATTGATCCATCTTCAACATCGGTCAAGGTACATTTGGTATTGGTTCTTCTCTTTCTCCCACTCATATATCTTTGTTTGGAATGATGGATAGGCCAAGCACTTCTACCAACCCACTCTTCTTGGAGCAAGACGACGACATGTCATCCTATGTCACAAAGAGCCACCTCTTTGGTGCACAACGAGCTTTGCATCAAGAGCAACAAGCAATGAGCGACCGCATCGGCAACCTCGCCACCGACTTGCGACTCTCCGAGCAACGTACAAGAGACTACTTCAACAACAAGCTCGACGAACACAAGCACGAGAATGGCGCAAGAATGGACGAGATTCGTGCCTTGTTGGTCAACCGCTCTTCTACCACTTCGTCCTACTCAAGAAGGAGCCGCTCGAGTCGACACTCCGACGACACTATCTCCGGTTCAAGTACACCGACATCGAACACTCTTCGTCGTGCCGCGCGTCAAGACCGTCAAGCTAACCGCAATCCTCTACACGACATCGACTCTCAAGAGCACTGACAACGTCAAACCCAAGCGGCATTCGCGCAAGCACAAGAACGGCAACGTCCACGCCAACAAGAACAAGAGGAACGAGCGCGACAACACCAAGATGCACAAGATGCTGAGGCTCAACACCAAGAGCAACAACTACGAGAAGCTCAAGCACTTGAGGCGCAACGTGCCCTTCGAGATTCAAGTCGTGCCATAGCCAACCGAGGCCGACAAGCTCATCTACACCAAGAAGCACTTCGCGATGAAACTCAAGAGAGGATTTCCCAAGCACGTGTGCATCGACACGCTCCTCCACAAGCTCGACAAGCTCCTCCACAAGCTCGACAAGCTCCTCCACAAGCTCGGCAAGAACATCACCTCCAACAAGAGCAAGATGACAATGAAAATCCTCCAAGGCAAGAGCATCATGAGATCGACAACCCCCCTCGACAAGAGCAACATGAGATTGTCAACCCTCAACGACATGGGCTTCATCATCCCCGTCCCCAACACAATGAAGAGCAACGATACGGCAAGCTAAAGTTCACCATGCCCAAGTTCAACGGAAGCAATGACCCCGAAGAGTACCTATCATGGGCATTAAAGGTTGACAAAATCTTCTTCCGCTTGCACAACTATGAAGAAGAGAAGAAGATCGCGATGGCATCCCTTGAGTTCCAAGATTACGTCCTCATTTGGTGGGAACAAGTTGTTGAGACGAGAGAAGCCAAAGGTGAACCACCAATCACCACTTGGGCGCAAATGAAAGATGTCATGAGAACACGGTTTGTGCCAACCTACTACAACCGCTACCTCTTCAAGAAACTCCAACTCCTCAAGCAAGGAACCAAGAGCGTTGAAGAATATTACAAGGAAATGGAGATTGCCATGATAAGAGCCAATGTCAAGGAAGATGATGAGCAAACTATGGCACGTTTCTTGAATGGACTCAATCATCCTATCAAGAAGATCGCCGACTTCCAACCATACTCGAACCTCATCGAGCTAGTGCATCAAGCTACCAACGCGGAACGTCAAGCGCAAGATGACTTCAAATACGCCAAGTTCTCTTCCAAGACATTCGGCTACAACAATCAAGCTTCAACGACTCCGACAACTTCTACCTCAACCAAGCCTTCTACAAGCAATGGCGACAAGTCAAGTTACAAGAAAACTTCGACAACTTCAAGTCGTCCTCCTACTACAAGCAACTTCAAGCCAAAAGCTTCATCGTCATCTACTCCAACCGATGAGACCGTCAAGACAAGTTCCTTCAAATGCTTCACATGCGAAGGCCGAGGCCACAAGTCCTATGAATGTACCAACAAGCGCACCATGATCCTCAATGACGACGGAACCTACGACTCCATGAGTGAAGAGGAGATGGAAGCCCTTGAGCAAGTGGCCATGCACAAGCAAGTGAACGAGGATGAAGATCAAGTCTTTTGTGATGAAGATTCAAGCCCCGCTCTTGTTGTCTTCAAGGTCTTGACTCTTCAACATCAACATGAAGAAGACCAAAGATGCCATATCTTTCACACAAAGGCTGGCATCAATGGAAGGTCGTCAAGGTCATCATCGATGGAGGGAGTTGCCATAACTTAGCGAGTGAAGAACTATGCTCCAAGCTCCAATTGGTCAAGATGAAGCACCCGCACCCCTACAAGGTTCAATGGCTAAGCGACTCCGGCACTATCCAAGTCGAGCATACGGTCAACGTCAGCTTCAAGATCGGAGCTTATGAAGACCTTTTGGAGTGTGATGTTGTTCCAATGTCCGTTTGCCACCTCCTCCTTGGACGGCCATGTCAATTCGACCGCGGAGTCATCCACAATGGGCGTACAAATCACTATAGCTTCAATATGAAAGGAAAGGAGTACGTCCTACGACCTATGTCTCCAAGCCAAGTGATCACCGACAAGAAAGCTTCCACCCATCATGGAGATACTTGTGAGAGAGTGAACCACCAAAAAGAAAGTGAGTGCCACAAGCCCAAATTGAGCGACTCTTCGCCAAGAGAGAAAAATTAGTCCTCCTAGCCACAAAACGTGAGATGAGAGAAGTGTGTGAGAACCCATCGAGTGTCATCCAGTATGTCCTACTATGCAAAGATGATGTAACCAAGACTAACCCTCCTAATCCACTTCCTCTAGTATTTTCCAACCTGTTGCAGGAATTCTAGGATGTCTTTCCCGATGAGCTACCTCCCGGCCTTCCTCCTCTACATGGCATTGAGCACCGAATCGACCTCATACCCGGAGCACCTCTACCTAACAAGGCTCCATACCGTGTCAACCCCGAAGAAACTAAGGAGATCCAACGGCAAGTACAACAACTCATCGACAACGACCATGTACGTGAAATCTTAAGCCCTTGTGCCGTTCCGGTTATACTTATGCCTAAGCTAGATGTTTCATTTTGCATATTCTCCGATTGTAGACCCATTAATGCTATCACCGTTAGATATAGGCATCCCATACCTCGCCTTGACGATATGCTAGATGAACTTAGCGGTGCACTATTTTCTCCAAAATTGATCTTAAAAGTGGTTACTATCAAATCCGCATACAAGAGGGTGATGAATGGAAAACCGCTTTCAAAACTAAATTTGGCTTGTATGAGTGGTTGGTTATGCCTATGGGTTTATCGGAAGCACCCGGTACTTTCATGAGACTCATGCACTTTGTTTTCCGACCCTACATTGGTGTCTTTGTTGTGGTCTACTTTGATGATATTCTTGTGTTTAGCAAATCTCTCAAAGATCATGTCACCCATCTTAGAACGGTATTACAAACCCTTAGGAAAGAGCTTCTTTATGCTAATATGAAGAAGTGCATTTTTGGTGTTGATAAGCTTGTTTTCTTGGGTTTCGTTGTGTCTTCTAAGGGTGTTCATGTTGATGAATCTAAGATCAATGCTATTACAACTTGGCCCCAACCAACTAATTTGCAACAAGTGCGTAGTTTCCTTGGTTTAGCCGGTTTCTACCGTAGATTTGTGAAGGATTTTAGCACCATTGCTTCACCTTTGCATGCTTTGAGCAAGAAGAATGCGCCTTTTGTTTGGGGACCATCCCAAGATACCACTTTCAATGAGCTTAAGAATTTGCTTACTCATGCTCCCTTGCTTGCATTACCCAACTTTAACAAACCTTTTGAAATTTATTGTGATGCTAGTGGTAATGGCATTGGAGGTGTGTTAATGCAAGAGAAGCGCCCAATTGCCTATTTTAGTGAGAAACTTTCCGGCGCGCAACTCAATTATCCCATCTATGACAAAGAGCTATATGCTTTAGTGCGCGTTTTGCGTGAATGGGAACATTACCTTCGCCCTCATGAATTTATCATCCATACCGACCATGAAACACTTAAGTATCTTAAGGGTCAAACTAAGTTGAACAAGCGTCATGCTAAATGGAGTGAATTTATAGAGTCTTTCCCCTATGTCATCAAATACATAAAGGGCAAGGAAAACGTTGTGGCGGATGCACTTTCCCGTATATGCATGCTTGTTACTAAACTTGAGTTAAATGTCATTGGATTTGAGCACATAAAAGATTTGTATGAGCATGATCCTTCTTTTTCCATTCCTTATGCTAAGTGTTTGACGCACCCATCTTGGGAACGCTACTACATCAAAGATGGATATCTAATGAGAGCTAACAAACTTTACATCCCCAAGTCCTCTCTTCGCTTGCTGCTTTTGCAGGAATCTCATGGAGGCGGACTCATGGGACACTTTGGACGCGACAAGACATTTGCTACGCTCTCCAAGAACTACTTTTGGCCCAAGATGTTTCGCGACGTCAATCGCTTCACCAACCGATGATCTACATGTCGCAAAGCTAAGCCTAAAGCTCAATCTCATGGAATCTATATGCCTTGCAACCTCTTGAGCACTGTGTTGGTTTTCCCTTCAAGAGGAAAGGGTGATGCAGCAAAGTATCGTAAGTATTTCCCTCAGTTTTGAGAACCAAGGTATCAATCCAGTAGGAGTCCACGCGCGAGTCCCACGCACCTACACAAACAAACAAGAACCTCGCAACCAACGCGATAAAGGGGTTGTCAATCCCTTCACGGTCAGTTACGAGAGTGAGATCTGATAGAGATGATAGGATAATATTTTTGGTATTTTTATGATAAAGATGCAAAGTAAAATAAACGGAAATAGAAATAGCAAAGTGTTGGAAGATTAATATGATAGAAAATAGACCCCGGGGCCATAGGTTTCACTAGTGGCTTCTCTCAAGATAGCATAAGTATTACGGTGGGTAAACAAATTACTGTCGAGCAATTGATAGAATTGAGCATAGTTATGAGAATATCTAGGTATGAACATGTATATAGGCATCACGTCCGCGACAAGTAGACCGACTCCTGCCTGCATCTACTACTATTACTCCACACATCGACCGCTATCCAGCATGCATCTAGAGTATTAAGTTCATAAGAACAGAGTAATGCATTAAGAAAGATGACATGATGTAGAGGGATAAACTCAAGCAATATGATATAAACCCCATCTTTTTATCCTCGATGGCAACAATACAATACGTGCCTTGCTGCCCCTACTGTCACTGGGAAAGGACACCGCAAGATTGAACCCAAAGCTAAGCACTTCTCCTATTGCAAGAAAGATCCATCTAGTAGGCCAAACCAAACTGATAATTCAAAGAGACTTGCAAAGGTAACCAATCATACATAAAAGAATTCAGAGGAGATTCAAATATTGTTCATAGATAATCTTGATCATAAACCCACAATTCATCGGATCTCGACAAACACACCGCAAAATAAGATTACATCGAATAGATCTCCAAGAGAAACAAGGAGAACTTTGTATTGAGATCCAAAGAGAGAGAAGAAGCCATCTAGCTAATAACTATGGACCCGAAGGTCTGAGGTAAACTACTCACACATCATCGGAGAGGCTATGGTGTTGATGTAGAAGCCCTCCATGATCAATGCCCCCTCCGGCGGAGCGCCGAAAAAGGCCCCAAGATGGGATCTCACGGGTACAGAAGGTTGTGGCGGTGGAAATAGGGTTCCAGCTCTGTCTCTGATGTTTGCAGGGTATACGGGTATATATAGGAGGAAGAAGTACGTCGGTGGAGCAAAGTGGGCCCCACGAGGGTGGAGGGCGCGCCAAGGGGGGTAGGCGCCCCCCCTACCTCATGCCTTCCTCGTTGATTGCTTTACGTAGACTCCAAGTCCTCTTGATCACGTTTGTTCCAAGAATCACGTTCCCGAAGGTTTCATTCCGTTTGGACTCCGTTTGATATTCTTTTTCTGCGAAACACTGAAACGGGCAAAAACAACAATTTGGGCTGGGCCTCCGGTTAATAGGTTAGTCCCAAAAATAATATAAAAGTGTATAATAAAGCCCAATAAACATCCAAAACAGAATATAATATAGCATGGAACAATAAAAAATTATTGATACGTTGGAGACGTATCAAGCATCCCCAAGCTTAATTCCTACTCGTCCTCGAGTAGGTAAATGATAAAAACAGAATTTTTGATGTGGAATGCTACTTGGCATGGCTTTTAATGTAACCCTCTTAATTGTGGTATGAATATTCAGATCCGAAAGATTCAAGATAATGGTTTAATATTGACATAAAAGTAATAATACTTCAAGCATACTAACTAAGCAATTATGTTTTCTCAAAATAACATGGCCAAAGAAAGTTCAGCCCTACAAAATCATATAGTTTGGCTGCGCTCCATCTTCGTCACACAAAATACTCAAATCATGCACAACCCCGGTTTCAGCCAAGCAATTGTTTCATACTTAAGAATTTTCAAACTCTTTCAACTTTCATGCAATACATGAGCGTGAGCCATGGAAATAGCACTATGGGTGGAGTAGAATAATAATGGGGGTTATGTGGAGAAGACAAAAAGGAGAAGATAGTCTCACATCAACTAGGCGTATCAACGAGCTATGGAGATGCCCATTAATAGATATCAATGTGAGGAGTAGGGATTGCCATGCAACAGATGCACTAGAGCTTTAAATGTATGAAAGCTCAACAAAATGCAACTAAGTGGGTGTGCATCCAACTTGCTTGCTCATGAAGACCTAGGGCATTTGAGGAAGCCCATTGTAGGAATATACAAGCCAAGTTCTATAACGAAAAATTCCCACTAGTATATGAAAGTGACAAAGCAAAAGACTCTCTATTATGAAGAACATGGTGCTACTTTGAAGCACAAGTATGGAAAAGGATAGTAGCATTGCCCCCTTTTTTCGGGCCTCTTTTTTTTTCTTTTGGCCTTTCTCTTTTTTAGGGACAATGCTCTATGAATGATGATCATAACACTTCTATTCATTTACAACTCAATGATTACAACTCGATACTAGAACAAAGTATGACTCCATATGCATGCCTCCGACGGTGTACCGGGATGGGCAATGATTCAAGAGTGACATGTATGAAATAATATGCATGGTGGCTTTGCCACAAATACGATGTCAACTACATGATCATGCAAGGCAATATGACAATGATGAAACGTGTCATGATAAACAGAACGGTGGAAAGTTGCATGGCAATATATCTCAGAATGGCTATGGAAATGCCATAATAGGTAGGTATGGTGGCTGTTTTGAGGTAGATATAAGGAGGTTTATGTGTGATAGAGCGTATCGTATCACGGAGTTTGGATGCACCGGCGAAGTTTGCGCTAACTCTCAAGGTGAGAAAATGCAATGCACGGTACCGAAGAGGCTAGCAATGATGGAAGGGTGAGAGTGCGTATAATCCATGGACTCAACATTAGTCATAAAGAACTCACATACTTATTGCAAAAATCTACAAGTCATCAAAACCAAGCACTACACGCACGCTCCTAGGGGGGAGGTTGGTAGGAGTTAACCGTCGCGTGCCCCCAACCTCCACACAAGGGATGACACTCAAAGAACATCTCATGTTTCAAATTTGTTACACAACGTTTACCATACGTGCATGCTACGGGATTTGCAAACTTCAACACAAGTATTTCTCAATTTCACAACTACTCAACTAGCACAACTTTAATATTACTACCTCCATATCTCAAAACAATCATCAAGCATCAAACTTTTCTTACTATTCAACGCACTCATAAGAGAATTTTTTTTCTAGTGTTGAATACCTTGTATATTAGGATTAATTTCATGATCAAAGCAAATTACCATGCTGTTTTGTAGGACTCTCAAAATAATATAAGTGAAGCATGAGAGAACAATAGTTTCTATAAAACAAATCCACCACCGTGCTCTAAAAGATATAAGTGAAGCACTAGAGCAAAAAACTATATAGCTCAAAAGATATAAGTGAAGCACATAGAGTATTCTAATAAATTCCGAATCATGTGTGTCTCTCTCAAAAGGTGTGTATAGCAAGGATGATTGTGGTAAACTAAAAAGCAAAGACTCAAATCATACAAGACGCTCCAAGAAAAACACATATCATGTGGTGAATAAAAATATAACTCCAAGTAAAGTTACCGATGGACGAAGACGGAAGAGGGGATGCCTTCCGGGGCATCCCCAAGCTTTGGCTTTTTGGTGTCCTTAGATTATCTTGGGGTGCCATGGGCATCCCCAAGCTTAGGCTCTTGCCACTCCTTGTTCCATAATCCATCAAATCTTTTACTCAAAACTTGAAAACTTCACAACACAAAACTCAACAGAAAATCTCGTGAGCCCCGTTAGCGAAAGAAAACAAAACACCACTTCAAGGTACTGTAATGAACTTATTATTTATTTATATTGGTGTTAAACTTACTGTGTTCCAACTTCCCTATGGTTTATAAACTATTTTACTAGCCATAGATTCATCAAAATAAGCAAACAACACACGAAAAACAGAATCTGTCAAAAACAGAACAGTCTGTAGTAATCTGTAACTAATGCAAACTTCTGGAACGCAAAAAATTCCACCAAATTAGGAAGTTCTAGATAATTAGTTTATTGATCTACTGCAGAAAGAATCAACTGAAAAGCACATCCCTGTGATTTATGAAAACTAATCTCGTGCGCACAAAGTTTCTGTTTTCTGCAGCAGGATCAAATAACTATCACCGTAGGTTATCCTAATGGTTTTACTTGGCACAAACATTAATTAAAACACAAAAACGAATCTAACCAGAGGCTAGATCAAATTATTTGTTCCTAAGTAGAGGCAAAAAGCAAAAAAACTAAAATAAATTGGGTTGCCTCCCAACAAGCGCTATCGTTTAACGCCCCTAGCTAGGCATAAAAGCAAGGATAGATATAAGTATTGCCATCTTTGGTAGGCAAACCATAAGTGGCTCTCATGATAGATTCATATGGTAATTTTATTTTCTTTCTAGGAAAGTGTTCCATGCCTTTCCTTAACGGAGATTGGAATCTAATATCCCTTCCTTCATATCAATAACTGCACCAATCGTTCTAAGGAAAGGTCTACCAAGAATAATAGGACATGAAGGATTGCAATCTATGTCAAGAACGATAAAATCTATGGGCACATAGTTCCGATTTGCAACAATAAGAACCTCATTCATTCTTCCCATAGATTTCTTGATAGTGGAATCCGCAAGGTGCAAGTTTAAAGAGCAATCATCAAATTCACGGAAACCTAGCAAATCACACAAAGTTTTTGGAATTGTGGAAACACCAGCACCCAAATCACACAAAGCATAGCACTCATGATCTTTGATTTATTTAATTGTAGGTTCCCACTCATCATAAAGTTTTCTAGGGATAGAAACTTCCAACTCAAGTTTTTCTTCATAAGATTGCATCAAAGCATCAACGATATGTTTAGTAAAAGCCTTATTTTGACTATAAGCATGCGGAGAATTTAGCACGGATTGCAACAAGGAAATACAATCTATTAAAGAGCAATTATCATAATTAAATTCCTTGAAATCCAAAATAGTAGGTTCATTGATATCTAAAGTTTTAACTTCTTCAATCCCACTTTTACCAAATTTTGCATCAAGATCTAAAAACTCCGAATTTTTGGAACGCCTTCTAGGTAAAGGTGACTCATCTCCAGTTCCATCATTATCAAGATTCATATTGCAAAACAAAGATTTAATAGGGGACACATCAATAACTTTTAGATCTTCATCTTTATTCTCATAAAAAAAATTCCGGTTTGGCAGCCATCTTATTAACTAAGGTGGCCTGCTTATCCGAAACTTCAGTGATTAATTTTTCAAGATGAGCAATCTGAGATTTCAAACCATAGAATTCTTTAGACATATCATCAAGCTCTTTATTCATGTACTCCATAAAGCCTTTTTGTTCCTTAAGCTCGTTTCTAAAGAAATTATTATGCTCAAATTGTAAAGTCATAAAACTTCGGACGTTGCTTTCAATCTCTTCCAACCTTTTAAGGTGAAGATCACTAAATCTAGGCATAACCATAGGGGCAATAAGCAACAAGAGGCAAGCGAAAAAGAGGAGAACGGAAGAGAGGGCGAATAAAACAACAAAGGTGAAGTGGGGGAGAGGAAAACAAGAGGCAAATGGCGAATAATGTAATGTGAGGGAAATGAGTTTGTGATGGGTACTTGGTATGTCTTGAATTGTGTGTAGACTCCTCGGCAACGGCGCCAGAAATCCTTCTTGCTACCTCTTGAGCACTGCCTTGGTTTTCCCTTAAAGAGCAAAGGGTGATGCAGCAAAGTAGCGTAAGTATTTCCCTCAGTTTTGAGAACCAAGGTATCAATCCAGTAGGAGTCCACGCGCGTGTCCCACGCACCTACACAAACAAACAAGAACCTCGCAACCAACGCGATAAAGGGGTTGTCAATCCCTTCATGGTCACTTACGAGAGTGAGATCTGATAGAGATGATAGGATAATATTTTTGGTATTTTTATGATAAAGATGCAAAGTAAAATAAACGGAAATAGAAATAGCAAAGTGTTGGAAGATTAATATGATAGAAAATAGACCCGGGGGCCATAGGTTTCACTAGTGGCTTCTCTCAAGATAGCATAAGTATTACGGTGGGTAAACAAATTACTGTCGAGCAATTGATAGAATTGAGCATAGTTATGAGAATATCTAGGTATGATCATGTATATAGGCATCACGTTCGCGACAAGTAGACCGACTCCTGCCTGCATCTACTACTATTACTCCACACATCGATCGCTATCCAGCATGCATCTAGAGTATTAAGTTCATAAGAACAGAGTAATGCATTAAGAAAGATGACATGATGTAGAGGGATAAACTCAAGCAATATGATATAAACCCCATCTTTTTATCCTCGATGGCAACAATACAATACGTGCCTTGCTGCCCCTACTGTCACTGGGAAAGGACACCGCAAGATTGAACCCAAAGCTAAGGACTTCTCCTATTGCAAGAAAGATCAATCTAGTAGGCCAAACCAAACTGATAATTCGAAGAGACTTGCAAAGATAACCAATCATACATAAAAGAATTCAAAGGAGATTCAAATATTGTTCATAGATAATCTTGATCATAAACCCACAATTCATCGGATCTCGACAAACACACCGCAAAAGAAGATTACATCGAATAGATCTCCAAGAGAAACAAGGAGAACTTTGTATTGAGATCCAAAGAGAGAGAAGAAGCCATCTAGCTAATAACTATGGACCCGAAGGTCTGAGGTAAACTACTCACACATCATCGGAGAGGCTATGGTGTTGATGTAGAAGCCCTCCGTGATCAATGCCCCCTCTGGCGGAGCGCCGGAAAAGGCCCCAAGATGGGATCTCATGGGTACATAAGGTTGCGGCGGTGGAAATATGGTTTCGGCTCCGTATCTGATGTTTTCAGGGTATACGGGTATATATAGGAGGAAGAAGTACGTCGGTGGAGCAACATGGGCCCCACGAGGGTGGAGGGCGCCCCCCCCTACCTCGTGCCTTCCTTGTTGATTGCTTTACGTAGACTCCAAGTCCTATGGATAACGTTTGTTCCGAAAATCACGTTCCGAAGGTTTAATTCCGTTTGGACTCCGTTTGATATTCTTTTTCTGCGAAACACTGAAACGGGCAAAAAACAGCAATTTGGGCTGGGCCTCCGGTTAATAGGTTAGTCCCAAAAATAATATAAAAGTGTATAATAAAGCCCAATAAACATCCAAAACAGAATATAATATAGCATGGAACAATAAAAAATTATAGATACGTTGGAGACGTATCATGCCTCTTCCAATTCTGTTCCAACCATGGGAAGATATTAGCATGGATTTTGTGCTTGGTTTGCCTAGAACTAGAAATGGAAAGGATTCCGTTTTTGTTGTTGTGGACCGTTTCCAAAATGGCTCATTTCATTCCTTGCAACAAGATAGACGATGCTTCACATGTCGCAAATTTGTTTTGTAGGGAAATCTTGCGCCTTCATGGAGTGCCCAAGACGATTGGCTCGGACCGCGACGTCAAGTTCTTGAGTTACTTTTGGAAGACATTGTGCGCCAAGCTCGAAATCAAGCTACTTTTCTCTTCGGCATACCACCCACAAACCAATGGCCAAACGGAGGTGACGAACCGAACACTCTCCACTCTACTACGCGTGTTGATCAAGAGGAACATCAAGGAGTGGGAGGAGTGCCTACCTATCGCCGAGTACGCATACAATCGAGCAAGACATTCGACTACCGGCAAGTCCCCTTTCGAGGTCGTCTACGGCTTCAACCCGTTGTCCCCATTGGACATTCTTCCTCTACCACTACAAGAGCGCACAAACATGGACGCGAGTGCAAGAGTGAACTACCTCAAGAAGATGCATGAAGATACACGGAACACCATCGAGCGCCAAGTACAACGCCTCGCGACCAAGCTCAACGTCAACAAGCAACCTGTGATATTACAAGTTGGAGATCTTGTGTGGCTACACCTTCGCAAGGAACGCTTCCCTTAAGAACGCAAGTCCAAACTACTACCACGATCCGACGGACCCTTCAAGGTGCTTGCACGCTACAACAACAACGCCTACAAGATCGACATACCACGCGACAAGTACTCCGTGAGCGAACTCTTCAACATCAAAGATCTTTCCCCGTACCATGGTGATGAGGATTTCGATCCGAGGTCGAATCTTTCCCAAGGGAGGGGAGATGATGCGGAGCATCCTATGGTCATCCCCATGGACCTACCATCGCCTCATCAAGTGCCAAGAGGACCCATGACACGAACACGAGCTAGAGCTCTCGAGACCGAGGTGACTTCTTTCCTTAGCGATATCACATATGATCCACTCGAGACATGGCTGTTGGGAATCGTAGCATAATTTAAAATTTTTCTACGCTCACCAAGATGCATCTATGGAGTCTACTAGCAACGAGGGGAAAGGAGTGCATCTACATACCCTTGTAGATCGTGAGCGGAAGCGTTCCAATGAACGTGGATGACGGAGTCGTACTCGCCGTGATCCAAATCACCGATGACCGAGTGCCGAACGGATGGCACCTCCGCGTTCAACACACGTACGGTGCAGCGACGTCTCCTCCTTCTTGATCCAGCAAGGGGGAAGGAGAGGTTGATGGAGATCCAGCAGCACGACGGCGTGGTGGTGGATGTAGCGGGTCTCGGCAGGGCTTTGCCAAGCTTCTGCGAGAGAGAGAGAGGTGTTGCAGGGGAGGAGGGAGGCGCCAAAGGCTGTGTGTTGCTGCCCCCCCTCCCCCCCCTTTATATAGGCCCCCTTGGGAGGGGGGGCCGGCCAAAACCCATGTAGGGTTGGGGGGGCGGCGGCCAAGGGGTGAAAAGGGGTGCCTTGCCCCCCAAGGCAAGGGGGAAGCTCCCCCCTAGGGTTCCCAACCCTAGGCGCATGGGGTGAGGCCCAAGGGGGGCGCCCCAGCCCACTATGGGCTGGTTCCCTTCCACTTTCAGCCCACGGGCCCCTCCGGGATAGGTGGCCCCACCCGGTGGACCCCCGGGACCCTTCCGGTGGTCCCGGTACAATACCGGTAACCCCCGAAACTTTCCCGGTGGCCGAAACTTGACTTCCTATATATAATTCTTCACCTCCGGACCATTCCGGAACCTCTCGTGACGTCCGGGATCTCATCCGGGACTCCGAACAACTTTCGCGTTTCCGCCTACATATATCTCTACAACCCTAGCGTCACCGAACCTTAAGTGTGTAGACCCTACGGGTTCGGGAGACATGCAGACATGACCGAGACGCCTCTCCGGTCAATAACCAACAGCGGGATCTGGATACCCATGTTGGCTCCCACATGTTCCACGATGATCTCATCGGATGAACCACGGTGTCGAGGATTCAATCAATCCGTATGCAGTTCCCTTTGTCAATCGGTATGTTACTTGCCCGAGATTCGATCGTCGGTATCCCAATACCTTGTTCAATCTCGTTACTGGCAAGTCTCTTTACTCGTACCGCAATGCATGATCCCGTGACTAACGCCTTAGTCACATTGAGCTCATTATGATGATGCATTACCGAGTGGGCCCAGAGATACCTCTCCGTCACACCGAGTGACAAATCCCAGTCTCGATCCGTGCCAACCCAACAGACACTTTCGGAGATACCCGTAGTGCACCTTTATAGTCATCCAGTTATGTTGTGACGTTTGGCACACCCAAAGCACTCCTACGGTATCCGGGAGTTGCACGATCTCATGGTCTAAGGAAAAGATACTTGACATTGGAAAAGCTCTAGCAAACGAAACTACACGATCTTTTATGCTATGCTTAGGATTGGGTCTTGTCCATCACATCATTCTCCTAATGATGTGATCCCGTTATCAATGACATCCAATGTCCATAGTCAGGAAACCATGACTATCTGTTGATCAACGAGCTAGTCAACTAGAGGCTTACTAGGGACACGTTGTGGTCTATGTATTCACACATGTATTACGATTTCCGGACAATACAATTATAGCATGAATAATAGACAATTACCATGAACAAAGAAATATAATAATAACCATTTATTATTGCCTCTAGGGCATATTTTCAACAGTCTCCCACTTGCACTAGAGTCAATAATCTAGTTACATTGTGATGAATCGAACACCCATTGCGTCCTGGTGTTGATCATGTTTTGCCCTAGGGAGAGGTTTAGTCAACGGATCTGCTACATTCAGGTCCGTATGTACTTTACAAATATCTATGTCTCCATTTTGAACACTTTCACGAATGGAGTTGAAGCGACGCTTGATATGCCTGGTCTTCCTGTGAAACCTGGGCTGCTTCGCAAGGGCAATAGCTCCAGTGTTGTCACAGAAGAGAGTCATCGGGCCCGACGCATTGGGAATCACCCCTAGGTCGGTAATGAACTCCTTCATCCAGACCGCTTTCTGTGCTGCCTCCGAGGCTGCCATGTACTCCGCTTCACATGTAGATCCCGCCACGACGCTTTGCTTGCAACTGCACCAGCTTAATGCTCCTCCATTCAAAATATACACGTATCCGGTTTGTGACTTCGAGTCATCTAGATCTGTGACGAAGCTAGCGTCGACGTAACCCTTTACGACGAGCTCTTCGTCACCTCCATAAACGAGAAACATATCCTTAGTCCTCTTCAGGTACTTCAGGATATTCTTGACCGCTGTCCAGTGTTCCATGCCGGGATTACTTTGGTACCTTCCTACCAAACTTACGACAAGGTTTACATCAGGTCTGGTACACAGCATGGCATACATAATAGACCCTATGGCCGAGGCATAGGGGATGACACTCATCTTTTCTATATCTACTGCCGTGGTCGGGCATTGAGCCTTGCTCAATTGCACACCTTGCAATACAGGCAAGAACCCCTTCTTGGACTGATCCATACTGAACTTCTTCAATATCTTGTCAAGGTATGTACTCTGTGAAAGACCAATGAGGCGTCTCGATCTATCTCTATAGATCTTGATGCCTAATATATAAGCAGGTTCTCCAAGGTCCTTCATTGAAAAACACTTATTCAAATAGGCCTTTATACTTTCCAAGAATTCTATATCATTTCCCATCAATAGTATGTCATCCACATATAATATGAGAAATGCTACAGAGCTCCCACTCACTTTCTTGTAAACACAGGATTCTCCATAAGTCTGTGTAAACCCAAACGCTTTGATCATCTCATCAAAGCGAATTCCAACTCCGAGATGCTTGCACCAGCCCATAGATTGAGCGCTGGAGCTTGCATACTTTGTTAGCATTCTTAGGATCGACAAAACCTTCCGGCTGCATCATATACAACTCTTCCTTAAGGAAGCCATTAAGGAATGCCGTCTTGACGTCCATCTGCCATATCTCATAATCATAGTATGCGGCAATTGCTAACATGATTCGGACGGACTTCAGCTTCGCTACGGGTGAGAAAGTCTCATCGTAGTCAACCCCTTGAACTTGTCGATAACCCTTAGCGACAAGTCGAGCCTTATAGATGGTCACATTACCATCTGCGTCCGTCTTCTTCTTAAAGATCCATTTGTTTTCTATGGCTCGCCGATCATCGGGCAAGTCAGTCAAAGTCCATACTTCGTTTTCATACATGGATCCTATCTCGGATTTCATGGCTTCTAGCCATTTGTCGGAATCCGGGCCCGCCATCGCTTCTTCATAGTTCGAAGGTTCACCGTTGTCTAACAACATGATTTCCAGGACAGGGTTGCCGTACCACTCTGGTGTGGAACGTGTCCTTGTGGACCTACGAAGTTCAGTAACTTGATCCGAAGCTTCATGATCATCATCATTAACTTCCTCCCCAGTCGGTGTAGGCACCACAGGAACATTTTCCCGTGCTGCGCTACTTTCCGGTTCGGAAGGGGTGACTATCACCTCATCAAGTTCCACTTTCCTCCCACTCAATTCTTTCGAGAGAAACTCCTTCTCTAGAAAGGACCCGTTCTTGCAACGAAAATCTTGCCCTCGGATCTGAGGTAGAAGGTATACCCAATAGTTTCCTTAGGGTATCCTATGAAGACGCATTTTTCTGACTTGGGTTCGAGCTTTTCAGGTTGAAGTTTCTTGACATAAGTATCGCATCCCCAAACTTTTAGAAACGACAGCTTAGGTTTCTTCCCAAACCATAATTCATACGGTGTCGTCTCAACGGATTTAGACGGTGCCCTATTTAAAGTGAATGCGGCAGTCTCTAAAGCATAACCCCAAAATGAGAGCGGTAAATCGGTAAGAGACATCATAGATCGCACCATATCCAATAGAGTGCGATTACGACGTTCGGACACACCATTTCTCTGAGGTGTTCCAGGCGGCGTGAGTTGTGAAACTATTCCACATTTCCTTAAGTGTGTACCAAATTCGTGACTTAAATATTCTCCACCACGATCTGATCGTAAGAATTTTATTTTCCTGTCAAGTTGATTCTCAACTTCACTCTGAAATTCCTTGAACTTTTCAAAGGTTTCAGACTTGTGTTTCATTAGGTAGACATACCCATATCTACTTAAATCATCAGTGAGAGTGAGAACATAACGATATCCTCCGCGAGCCTCAACACTCATTGGACCGCACACACCGGTATGTATGATTTCCAATAAGTTGGTTGCTCGCTCCATTGTTCCGGAGAACGGAGTCTTGGTCATCTTACCCATGAGGCATGGTTCGCACGTGTCAAATGATTCGTAATCAAGAGACTCCAAAAGTCCATCTGCATGGAGCTTCTTCATGCGCTTGACACCAATGTGACCAAGGCGGCAGTGCCACAAGTATGTGGGACTATCGTTATCAACTTTACATCTTTTGGTATTCACACTATGAATATGTGTAACATCACGTTCGAGATTCATCAAAAATAAACCATTGACCAGCGGGGCATGACCATAAAACATATCTCTCAAATAAACAGAACAACCGTTATTCTCGGATTTAAATGAGTAGCCATCTCGAATTAAACGAGATCCAGATACAATGTTCATGCTCAAAGCTGGCACTAAATAACAATTATTGAGGTTTAAAACTAATCCCGTGGGTAGATGCAGAGGTAGCGTGCCGACGGCGATCACATCGACCTTGGAACCATTCCCGACGCGCATCGTCACCTCGTCCTTCGCCAGTCTCCGTTTATTCCGTAGTTCCTGTTTTGAGTTACAAATATGAGCAACCGCACCGGTATCAAATACCCAGGAGCTACTACGAGTACTGGTAAGGTACACATCAATTACATGTATATCACATATACCTTTGGTGTTGCCGGCCTTCTTCTTGTCCGCTAAGTATTTGGGGCAGTTCCGCTTCCAGTGACCACTTCCCTTGCAATAAAAGCACTCAGTCTCAGGCTTGGGTCCATTCTTTGACTTCTTCCCGGTAACTGGTTTACCGGGCGCAGCAACTCCCTTGCCGTCCTTCTTGAAGTTCTTCTTACCCTTGCCCTTCTTGAACTTAGTGGTTTTATTCACCATCAACACTTGATGTTCTTTTCTGATCTCTACCTCAGCTGATTTCAGCATTGAATATACCTCAGGAATGGTCTTTTCCATCCCCTGCATATTGAAGTTCATCACAAAGCTCTTGTAGCTTGGTGGAAGCGACTGGAGGATTCTGTCAATGACCGCGTCATCCGGGAGATTGACTCCCAGCTGAGACAAGCGGTTATGCAACCCAGACATTCTGAGTATGTGCTCACTAACAGAACTGTTCTCCTCCATTTTACAGCTGAAGAACTTGTCAGAGACATCATATCTCTCGACCCGGGCATGAGCTTGAAAAACCAGTTTCAGCTCCTCGAACATCTCGTATGCTCCATGTTTCTCAAAACGCTTTTGGAGACCCGGTTCTAAGCTGTAAAGCATGCCGCACTGAACGAGGGAGTAATCATCAGCACGTGATTGCCAAGCGTTCATAACGTCTTGGTTCTCTGGGATTGGTGCTTCACCTAGCGGTGCTTCTAAGACATAATCTTTCTTGGCTACTATGAGGATGATCCTCAGGTTCCGGACCCAGTCCGTATAGTTGCTGCCATCATCTTTCAGCTTGGTTTTCTCTAGGAACGCATTGAAATTGAGGACAACGTTGGCCATTAGATCTACAAGACATAGTGTAAAGATTTTAGACTAAGTTCATGATAATTAAGTTCATCTAATCAAATTATTTAATGAACTCCCACTCAGATAGACATCCCTCTCGTCATCTAAGTGAAACATGATCCGAGTTTAACTAGGCCGTGTCCGATCATCACGTGAGACGGACTAGTCAAGATCGGTGAACATCTCCATGTTGATCGTATCTTCTATACGACTCATGCTCGACCTTTCGGTCCTCCGTGTTCCGAGGCCATGTCTGTACATACTAGGCTCGTCAAGTCAACCTAAGTGTATTGCGTGTGTTCCGAGGCCTTGTCTGTACATGCTACGCTCGTCAACACCCGTTGTATTCGAACGTTAGAATCTATCACACCCGATCATCACGTGGTGCTTCGAAACAACGAACCTTCGCAACGGTGCACAGTTAGGGTGAACACTTTCTTGAAATTATTATAAGGGATCATCTTACTTACTACCGTCGTTCTAAGCAAATAAGATGCAAAAAATGATAAACATCACATGCAATCAAATAGTGACATGATATGGCCAATATCATTATGCTCCTTTGATCTCCATATTCGGGGCACCATGATCATCTTCGTCACCGGCATGACACCATGATCTCCATCATCATGATCTACATCATTGTGTCTTCATGAAGTCGTCACGCCAACGATTACTTCTACTTCTATGGCTAACGCGTTTAGCAACAAAGTAAAGTAATTTACATGGCGTTATTCAATGACACGCAGGTCATGCAAAATAATAAAGACAACTCCTATGGCTCCTGCCGGTTGTCATACTCATCGACATGCAAGTCGTGATTCCTATTACAAGAATATGATCAATCTCATACATCACATATATCATTCATCACATCTTCTGGCCATATCACATCACATAGCACTTGCTGCAAAAACAAGTTAGACGTCCTCTAATTGTTGTTGCAAGTTTTTACGTGGTTTGTAGGTTTCTAGCAAGAACGTTTTCTTACCTACGTATGACCACAACGTGATTTGCCAATTTCTATTTACCCTTCATAAGGACCCTTTTCATCGAATCCGTTCCGACTAAAGTAGGAGAGACAGACACCCGCTAGCCACCTTATGCAACTAGTGCATGTCAGTCGGTGGAACCTGTCTCACGTAAGCGTACGTGTAAGGTCGGTCCGGGCCGCTTCATCCTACAATGCCGCCGAGACAAGAAACGACTAGTAGCGGCAAGAAGAATTGGCAAACTCAACGCCCACAACTGCTTTGTGTTCTACTCGTGCATAGTAACTACGTATAGGCCTGGCTCATGATGCCACTGTTGGGAATCGTAGCATAATTTAAAAATTTTCTACGCTCACCAAGATGCATCTATGGAGTCTACTAGCAAAGAGGGGAAAGGAGTGCATCTACATACCCTTGTAGATCGCGAGCGGAAGCGTTCCAATGAACGTGGATGACGAAGTCGTACTCGCCGTGATCCAAATCACCGATGACCGAGTGCCGAACGGACGGCACCTCCGCGTTCAACACACGTACGGTGCAGCGACGTCTCCTCCTTCTTGATCCAGCAAGGGGGAAGGAGAGTTTGATGGAGATCCAGCAGCACGACGGCGTGGTGGTGGATGTAGCGGGTCTCGGCAGGGCTTTGCCAAGCTTCTGCGAGAGAGAGGGAGAGAGAGGTGTTGCAGTGGAGGAGGGAGGCGCCCAAGGTTGTGTGTTGCTGCCCTCCCTCCCCCCCTTTATATAGGCCCCCTTGGGAGGGGGGGCCGGCCAAAACCCATCTAGGGTTGGGGGGGCGGCGGCCAAGGGGTGGAAAGGGGTGCCTTGCCCCCCAAGGCAAGGGGGAAGCTCCCCCCTAGGGTTCCGAACCCTAGGCGCATGGGGGGAGGCCCAAGGGGGGCGCCCCAGCCCACTATGGGCTGGTTCCCTTCCACTTTCAGCCCACGGGGCCCTCTGGGATAGGTGGCCCCACCCGGTGGATCCCCGGGACCCTTCCGGTGGTCCCGGTACAATACCGGTAACCCCCGAGACTTTCCCGGTGGCCGAAACTTGACTTCCTATATATAATTCTTCACCTCCGGACCATTCCGGAACCTCTCGTGACGTCCGGGATCTCATCCGGGACTCCGAACAACTTTCGGGTTTCCGCATACATATATCTCTACAACCCTAGCGTCACCGAACCTTAAGTGTGTAGACCCTACGGGTTCGGGAGACATGCAGACATGACTGAGATGCCTCTCCGGTCAATAACCAACAGCGGGATCTGGATACCCATGTTGGCTCCCACATGTTCCACGATGATCTCATCGGATGAACCACGGTGTCGAGGATTCAATCAATCCGTATGCAGTTCCCTTTGTCAATCGGTATGTTACTTGCCCGAGATTCGATCGTCGGTATCCCAATACCTTGTTCAATCTCGTTACCGGCAAGTCTCTTTACTCGTACCGCAATCCATGATCCCGTGACTAACGCCTTAGTCACATTGAGCTCATTATGATGATGCATTACCGAGTGGGCCCAGAGATACCTCTCCGTCACACGGAGTGACAAATCCCAGTCTCGATCCGTGCCAACCCAACAGACACTTTAGGAGATACCCGTAGTGCACCTTTATAGTCACCCAGTTACGTTGTGACGTTTGGCACACCCAAAGCACTCCTACGGTATCCGGGAGTTGCACGATCTCATGGTCTAAGGAAAAGATACTTGACATTGGAAAAGCTCTAGCAAACAAAACTACACGATCTTTTATGCTATGCTTAGGATTGGGTCTTGTCCATCACATCATTCTCCTAATGATGTGATCCCGTTATCAATGACATCCAATGTCCATAGTCAGGAAACCATGACTATCTGTTGATCAACGAGCTAGTCAACTAGAGGCTTACTAGGGACACGTTGTGGTCTATGTATTCACACATGTATTACGATTTCCGGACAATACAATTATAGCATGAATAATAGACAATTACCATGAACAAAGAAATATAATAATAACCATTTATTATTGCCTCTAGGGTATATTTCCAACCCGCCCGAACATCCGGCCCCAACCCGGACATCCGGCCAGAAGCCCGGAAATCCGGCGCCACCCGCCCGAACCTGCAGAAGTGGCCGCCTCCAGCCCGGACATCCGGCCCCCTGGCCCGGACATCCGGCCCCTCGGGAAGGCCCGGACATCCGGCCCGTCGCCCGAACATCCGGCCCCCCTGTCTGCGCACAGTAAAGGGCCGAAGCCCGTGTACCCCCTTCGCCCCCCTAGACTATATATACTCTTCCTCCTCCATCCTTCTAGGGTTAGCATTGGTTTAGCTCATTTGTGAGATAGAGCATTGCTCATCCATACGGATCTCCTCCACGAGAGAGACTGTGGCCCCTCTTCGGAGAAGATCACCTTGGATTCAAGACCCCCTCTTGGGTGGCCCCATCAAGACCTCCTCTAGGAGAAGAACCGGTTACCTCTTGTATCGTCCCTTGTTGGATTTGGATCGTGTATCTCTTCATGTTTCGAGGATCTAGCATATGTGTGACTTATTCTTGTTGGTTTAAGTGATTCTCTTGTGTTCTCCCTCGTGTTTCCCCTCGTGTTCTTCGTGTTCCTCGTTGGGATCCGCTCCTTTCATGAAAGATCGGCCATCTAGGGTCCCACCCTACATCACAGCGCCTCCGCGTCCGCCGCCATCATCCAGGAGAAGTAGAACATGGGAGTGCGCCGCCGCTTGGGTCCCATGAAGGCCACCGCCGAGGCGACGCCAGTGTACACAACCGGTGTCTTGCCTGGTTCTTCTCTTGCGAGGAGCTTCGTCAATCGCACATGGGCTCCATAGAAACGGAGGCGCCGCCTTCCCCTCGCGTTGAAGCATCTGCCAGGGGTTCCACTCCGATGAGTGGTGGGGTAGCGAGTCGTCCTTTGCGCTGAAGCATACACCTTCAGGGCTCCCGGTGGTCCGGTGATTGGCTGACGGACATGAGGAAGACAATGATTAGATATTATTGTACCTCCTTAGCCGAACTAGTACCGTTGATGTAAATGCACTGAAATTCGTCATGTTTAATTATACGAAGATCCGGCATATTTATATGAAATCCGTCATGTTTATATAAAATCCAGCTGTGTTTATACAAATTTCTCGTGTTGGTTCAAGTTGTTGTGAAAATATATGCGGCTACGGTTGAATGCATCCTCCCGCATCCGTGTCCACGCACAGATGCAAGAGGATTTTTACGTGTTGCTGTTGGAGATGCCCTGACCGGGCAGAGATGCGTCAACTCACAAACCTTGGGCCGTACATCATGGTTATGCGGAGTTCAGTTCAGACTTGAGACCGTTGTGGAAAAAAGAAAGAAAGAAAGAAAGAAAGGTGCTGCGTTTGCATGCATGCAAGCAGCAACGGTGGACGTGTCCTGCGCGCGAGGCTGCGATAGCTGACTGCTCACTCGGTCGCAATCCCACTCCCTACCCAGGTGGATCGCATGCATGCATGCCCGAGAGCTCGGGTCAAATCCATGCAAGCCAAGGCGACGACCGGACCGGTCCAGGCACCCATCTACTTTTTTTTCTTTTTTGCGAATAAGGCACACATCTAATCACATAACACCCCGTTCCCTCCTCCCATGGACCATGGTACCGTGGAGTAGTACTTTATTACTGAACTAATGAAGTGATCAAAGGCAGCTCAAATCGTATAGTACCAGTAAGGGAGGGCGAGGGAGGGGCGCACGCACATGGGCGCGGTGCCTGACCGGGCCGGGCCATGTGTCCGTGCCTCCGTCCTCTCCTCTGCGAAGATCATCGATCGCCCAGTGCCCCAGCCCCAGCAGGAAGGAATCCAGCTCGCAGGCAGCCTTGCCGGTACTTGCGCCACCATGCTTGGGAACTCCCAACCCCATCAACGGCCCCACTTCTGCTGCTCCAGCTCGCCATTTTCTGCCTGTCATACTACATACTCCCTTCCTTGCTGTACGCTCGTCCCGCCCCCAGGTCGGCACCCCCAGGTCGACGCGCGCTAGCTAGCTAGATTCCCTTCGGTTTTTTTCTATTGCTCCAGCATGCACTTCTTCTGTACCACTACAGGTGCAGCTCGCCATTTTCTGCTTATCATACTGCCTTTCCTCCTCCCGCTCCCCACGTCGGCATGCACCAGGTTCAAGTATCGGCTTGAGCATCTGATGCTTACGGAGTTTTCTTCTATAAAAAAATGCCAACCGGCTAGTCTAGCCTGAATTGGTCTTTTTTTTTTTATCTCATATACGGATTGGGCCCATTTCCTACGTTCCATGTCCAGCAGGAAGGATGATTGTCTCAAAAAAAAGCAGAAAGGATGCTGCTACTTGTTTACGGAGATCAGTCTTACTGCATCGGATTCAACTAAATCTCATCTCAGTTTTA
Source organism: Triticum aestivum (assembly GCF_018294505.1). NCBI lineage: Eukaryota > Viridiplantae > Streptophyta > Magnoliopsida > Poales > Poaceae > Triticum > Triticum aestivum. The sequence goes on from NC_057814.1 coordinate 609,516,078, forward strand.
TAAAGGGCGTACGTATATATGCGAATATTTTATTTACTTATTTATTTTGACAATAAGAGCATATGCGAATTGGTGCCATCCATACATCTCCTTTTTCCTTTTCTCTGGACGGGCTCCATCCATGCATCTGGACCATGCACCATCTCCCATAATCCTGCCTTGAATCAATAAGCAAGTGCATGCACAACTCATTCGTGCCACTGTTATAGTCGTAGCAGCCCATGACCATGAGGCGTTCGTGATCCCCTCCAACCTATATAGTACCAAAAGGAAACAAGACTTTTTTAATAATATATAATAATCTACACAAGAAGAAATCCCTCCCTTCGCAATGCTCGAGAGTGTAAGCGGAGAATAAAACTCCATACTATAATTTTTCTTTTTGCGATGAACTCTATTTTTGCAGGTGAACTATTTTTGTGATGAACTCGATACTAAAATTTTATTTTGAGAACTACTCGATATTATATTTTTTTGTTGAGAACTACTCTATTTTTTTTGACAGTTTTGAGAACTACCCTATCTCTATCTCTTCTTTATACTACCTAAAAGAAACGTAAGGTTCCCTCTCCCCTCTTACGTCAACAATTGTTTCGTCGATACCCCCACGTCTTCCCTTCGTGCAACCTCTCCCGATTCCCTTAATTCTTGTTCAGTTTCCTATTTTTCTTCCTTGCAAACCCGCCCCACCCGATCTACCGCCCTGCCCCCGCTCGATCTGATCTAGAGGTGGGGTTGCCTCCCGTCCCGTCCTTTCTTGCACCGCCCGTCGAAGATGCCGAGAGTAGCGAGGAGAGAGGCCGCCGTGCTTGCCGCTAGAGGCGCGATCGATGTGCGAGATGATTAGCGCAACTCATTCGTGCCACTGTTATAGTCGTATCAGCCCATGACCATGAGGCGTCCGCGATCGCCTCCAACCTATATAGTACCCAAAGGAAACAAGACTTTTTTAATAATATAATAATCTACACAAGAAGAAAACCCTCCCTTCGCAATGCTCGAGAGTGTAAGCGAAGAATAAAACTCCTGTTGGGAATTAGCACACAAATGCACTTGTGGTTAACTGAAAACTGCAGCGGAAACAAGTAATCTCAGCACCACATCATGTACTAATTCAAGGATCGTTGCTTAGCACGGAAGGAAACATATGCAGCAGCATATATAGAGGCAGAAAATGTTACTCAGCAGGCAAGACACTCCTCAGCCTAGTGTCTTGTGGTAGGAGTAAGTTTCTGGACAGCACCAAGCATCAACAAAGAGACATCAGATTTTTACGTGGAAAACCCCTCAACTTGAGGGGAAAAACCACGGGCCGAAGCCACCCAAATCTCTTCCACTAGTATCAAATGTGGGATACAACAAGTTCTTCTCTAGACAGCACTAGAGGATCTCATACATCAAGATTTCTGAATCTTGGATGAACACAACAAGATTTGGGGCTCAAGAACTAGGGATTGGAACAATCTCACCAAAGATGGTGGAACCGAAGCTTGAAGGAGACAAGGTAGTGGATCTGGACCATCACAACCTTGGGGAGGAGTTCCCTTTTCTTCTTCCTTCAATCTTCCTCTTCTTCCCTTGCTCTCTTGGTTTTCTCTCTCCTTCTCTCTTGGAGGATGAACTGATTTTCGTCACACTTGGTAGTGGCTGCTGGATTGAGGGTAAAGCATACCCATCCACTCATGTGCAAAGTCCAAAATGACCCTAGGTCATAACCCTAATGGGTAGTGGGCTTCTGCACCTCTTTGGGCTGCCTAAAAGGCCTTTAAATGGTCATCTCCTCACAGCCCACATGAGGAGGATATCCCAACAAATCTCCCCCTCCGACTCATGAGGGGGGCACCGCCATGCCCGCTACCTTGCAACATGCTTGTAGCTTCTCATTTGGCAATATCTTGGTCATCATATCCGAACCATTGTCGTCGGTATGGATCTTCTCAAGTTTCAGCAACCTGGAACTAACAACATCTCGAATCCAATGGTACCTCACATCAATGTGCTTGGTTCGAGAGTGATAGCTTGAATTCTTGGCAAGATGAATAGCACTCTGACTGTCACAAAACAGAACATACTTCTCTTGCTTCATGCCGAGCTCTTGCAAGAAGTTCTTCACCCACAAAATTTCCTTGCCAGCATCAACTGCTGCAATGTACTCAGCTTCTGTAGTTGATGTAGAAACACATTTCTGCAATCTTGATTGCCATGACACTGCTCCCACTGCATAAGTCATCAGGTATCCGGATGTGGACTTCCTACGATCCTTGTCACCTGCATAATCTGCATCTGTATAGCCCTGCAATACAGGATCACCGTTTCCAAAGCATAGACAAGATGTAGAAGTACCCTTGAGATACCTGAGAATCCACTTCACTGCTTCTCAGTGAGCTTTACCTGGATTTCTCATGAACCCGCTAACAACTCCAACTGCATAGGCAATGTCAGGCCTAGTGCATACCATGGCATACATCAAACTGCCCACAACAGATTGGTAAGGTACTTTCCTCATTTCTTCTTTCTCCTTCTTGCTTGTAGGACATAGTTTAGAATTCAGTTTGTGATGGCCTGCAAGCGGAGAGATAACAGATTTTGCATCTTTCATATTGAACCTTTCAAGTACCTTCTCAATGTATCTTTCCTGTGAGAGCCAAAGCAGCTTCTTTGATCTATCACGGGAGATCTTCATGCCAAGTATTTGCTTAGCTGGTCCTAAATCCTTCATGGCAAATGATTTACTCAATGCCTTCTTGAGGAGAGCAATCCTCTTTGTGCCATTTCCAACAATCAGCATATCATCAACATACAACAAGAGAATAATGAAGTCACCCTCGGCGTACCTCTTCATAAAGACACAATGGTCAGGTTGTGCTTTATGGTAACCAAGCCCGGTCATAAAAGACTCAAACTTCTTGTACCACTGCCGAGGAGCTTGCTTCAAGCCATACAAGCTCTTCTTAAATTTGCAAACTAAGTGCTCCTTGCCTGCAACCATGAATCCCTCTGGCTACTCCATGTATATCTCCTCCTCTAGGTCACCATGTAAGAATGCAGTCTTCACATCAAGTTGTTCAATTTCCAAATCCATGGTGGCAGCCATGCCAAGCACAACTAGGATCGAAGACATCTTGACCACCAGAGAGAATATCTCACCATAATCAATGCCCTTTTTCTGACTGAATCCTTTCACAACCAATCTGGCCTTGTACCTTGGATGTGAGGTGTTTTCTTCAGTCTTCACTCTGTACATCCACTTGTTCTTGAGTGCTTTCCTGCCTTTTGGCAGATTCACCAACTCAAAAGTATCATTCTCATACTGGGAATTCATCTCATCCTGCATGGCTTCTGACCATTCTTCTTTGTTCTCATCAGACATTGCCTCCTCATAGCATGAGGGCTCACCTGCATCTGTCATCAACACATATTGATGTGGTGGATATTTGGAAGAAGGAATGTGACCTCTTTCACTTCTTCTTTGCTGCTGCACTGGTGGTGAATCAGGTGGATTTTCGTTGGCATCATCATTACCAACTTCATCATCATCATCACTTGATGGCTGCTCGTCACTTTGACTTGTACTGCCTTGATCAGTTGCATCTCCACTGTCTTCAGTGTCATCATCTCCCCCATGATTGTCATGCACGAGAGGAGGACGGATTGGATCCATATCAATCTGAGGTGTGCTGGTCATTGGCTTCTCTGGTTTCCCAATATCTTTTATTGTTTCATCTTCAATGAACACCACATCTCGGCTTCTCACAATCTTTCTATTTGCTGGATCCCACAACCTGTAGCCAAACTCTTCACTTGGTTGGCTGAGGTAGATGCACTGCTTTGTCTTGCTATCAAGCTTGGATCTCTCGTCCCTTGGAACATGTACAAATGCCCTGCAACCAAAGACCTTCAAGTGCTTGTATGATACCTCCTTCCCTGACCAAACTCTCTGAGGAATATCACCTGCAAGAGGAACTGAGGGAGATAGGTTAACCACATACATAGCATTCATCAATGCTTCAGCCCAAAATGAATTAGGTAAATGAGCATGAGAGAGCATAGCCGTGACCCTCTCTGTGAGTGTCCTGTTCATTCTCTCAGCAAGACCATTGAGCTGAGGTGTCTTTGGTGGACTTTTCTCAAGCCTGATACCAACATTTCTGCAATACCTTTCAAAAGGACCTCTGTATTCACCACCATTGTCTGATCTCACGCACTTCAATTTCCTACCAGTTTCTCTTTCAACTTTGGCATGGAACTCCTTGAAGGCTTCAAGCGTCTGGTATTTGTGTTTCAGCACATACACAAAAACCTTTTTGGAATGGTCATCAATAAAAGTCACAAAGTATAATGCTTCACCATGAGATTTTTCAGTCATGGAGCAAACATCAGTGTGCACAATATCAAGAACATTTTCTGCACGATGTGGAGGGAGTGTACAAAATGTAGCCCTATGTTGTTTGCCAGCAAAACAATGTGCACAGGGTTTCAAGGATATACCTTTCAACTCAGGGAGGTACTCCATGCGAGCAAGAGCGTGCATGCCCTTCTCACTCATATGCCCAAGCCTCTTGTGCCACAATTCAACCGAAGTATCTTTTTCAGAAATGTTCAACACCTCATTGCACAACTTGGTTTTAGTCACATAGAGATTACCTTGCTTACTTCCTCGAGCCACAATCAAAGAGCCTTTGGTGAGCTTCCACTTTCCTGCACCAAAATAACTAGGATGTTTGATATCATCAAGCTTGCCCACTCACAAAAAATTTAGCCTTATGTCGGGAACATGCCTCACATCATCGAGCATCAATCTGCAACCTGTGTTTGTTTCAATGCATATAGAGCCCTTGCCAACAATTGTTGACGAACCACTATTTCCCATCCTCACTTGGCCAGTAACACCACTAGTGTAAGATGTGAAATACTCCTTGTGTGATGTGATGTGGAAGGACGCACCTGAATCCACAACCCAACTCATGGCATCATCACGAACGGCACTATAGCAATCTTCATCTTCAATGACTAGATAGTCCTCATCTGTTGCGGTCATGGCTGAACTGCTCTCAGCCTTTTGCTCAGTTTTCTTTGTGAGTTTCCCCTCTGCAAGCTCTCTCTTGTACTTCCTGCACTCGCTCTTTATGTGTCCCGGATTACCACAATGAAAACAAGTAATATCTTTTCTCTGTTTTGACTTTGATCTCCCCCTGGATTTGCTTTTGCCTTGCTAAAATCTTGTATTGCTGCGTCCACGGTTCTCATTCTTCCCATGGGTTTCAGCCACATACGCATCAGAAGAAGAGGCATCACCCTTTTATTTCTTTCTGGCTTCTTCATTCAGCATACTGTTCTTCACCATCTCCAAAGTCAGCTTCCCATCCGGAGCTGAATTGCTAAGTGACACAACAAGCGTGTTCCAACTATCAGGCATGGAACTCAGCAGCAACAATGCTTGCACCTCATCCTCAAAGTTGATCTTCATGGCTGAAAGTTGATTTATATGGAATTGGAAGACATTCAAGTGCTCAATCACACTTGTGCCATCTCGGTACTCAAGCTTTGCAAGTCTTTTTTATCACCGAGGCTTTGTTCATTGATGTCTTCCTCTCATACATAGACTCCAACTTCTGCCACATCTCATAAGCATTTGTGTCATTTGCAACATGGTGGAAAATATTGTGGTTGATATACAACCGAATCATACCTACTGCCTTTCTGTGCAACACTCTCCATTCTTCTTCCGTGACACCTGTGAGTATCTTGTCTTTCACAATTGGCTCATACAAATCCTTGCAATAAAGGATTCTTCCATCATGGGCTTCCATAATGAGTAATTGGAAGAATCAAGTTTTATCATGCCACTTGTAGTAGCACTTCCGGAACAATCAAGCAACTGGGATTTGCAACCTTCTAAGCAACCAAGACTCTGATACCACTCTGTTGGGAATTAGCACACAAATGCACTTGTGGTTAACTGAAAACTGCAGCGGAAACAAGTAATCTCAGCACCACATCATGTCTAATTCAAGGATCGTTGCTTAGCACGGAAGGAAACATATGCAGCAGCATATATGGAGGCAGAAAATGTTACTCAGCAGGCAAGACACTCCTCAGCCTAGTGTCTTGTGGTAGGAGTAAGTTTCTGGACAGCACCAAGCATCAACAAAGAGACACCAGATTTTTACGTGGAAAACCCCTCAACTTGAGGGGAAAAACCACGGGCCGAAGCCACCCAAATCCTCTTCCACTATTACCAAATGTGGGATACAACAAGTTCTTCTCTAGATAGCACTAGGGGATCTCATACATCAAGATTTCTGAATCTTGGATGAACACAACAAGATTTGGGGCTAAAGAACTAGGGATTGGAACAATCTCACCAAAGATGGTGGAACCGAAGCTTGAAGGAGACAAGGTAGTGGATTTGGACCATCACAACCTTGGGGAGGAGCTCCCTTTTCTTCTTCCTTCAACCTTCCTCTTCTTCCCTTGCTCTCTTGGTTTTCTCTCTTCTTCTCTCTTGGAGGATGAACTGATTTTCGTCACACTTGGTGGTGGCTGCTGGATGGAGGGTAAAGCATACCCATCCACTCATGTGCAAAGTCCAAAATGACCCTAGGTCATAACCCTAATGCGAGATGATTAGCGAGGCGGCCCTGCAGGGTCTGGTGGCCGGCTCGCCGAGGGACCAGTTTGATGTGTGCACGGTGCCAATCCACCCTGCAGTCGTGGATGTTGATAGATTTGATTTGCCGGTGTTAGTTGCATGGTTGCCGAATTGTGTGCGTTCCATTTCCGTTTGTCGCTGGGAGTAAGGAGGGATGGAGCAGCGCCTTGTGGAGCAAATAGTGTGGCACGAGGCCTCGCTCGCACTAGTAGAAAACGGGCCTTTAGTCCCAGTTCTAGAACCGGGACTAAAGGGTCGGTACTAAAGCCCCCCTTAGTCCCGGTTGTGTTACGAACCGGGACTAAAGGCTCTCCACATGCCCGCTGTCTGGAGCTCGACCTTTAGTCCCGGTTGGTAACACGAACCGGGACTAAAGGAATATTTTTGATTTTTTTTTGAATTTTTTGAATTTTTGAATTATTTGCATTTAATCTCTACTCACCCCTCATCACTGCTCAATCTAATCTCTAATCACCCCTCATATTTCCAAATCGTCTAAATTCCCAGCAGGTCACCCATCCTCTCACTACTCCAGCCTGAGCACGCTTAACTTTGGAGTTCTATTCCCCCTTGTTTCCAAGTCTGCACTTGTTGTTTTCCTGAAAATAGTAAGCTGTCAATCCTATTAACCCTTAGGAGTTGAAGTTGAGCATTAAGTCACACGTTACACCGTTTGAAATCAAACTATTATTCTTAAACCAATGATTATTTAGTAACACTAATATTTCTTTAATAAGTAGTTTGACCAGATTTGACCAAAATTCAAAAAAATAAAATAATTATTTAGTAACACTAACATTCTTGAATAATTATTTAGTAACACTAATATTTCTTGAATAAGTAGTTTGACCACGGTTTGACCAGATTTAACCAAAATTCAAAAAAACATAAATTCGAGCATATCTTTTTTTTTCTTTTCGAATTTGAGGATTCTAAAAATTTGCAAAACGGCCATAGGCGGTCAAAAACGGATGAGGATTTTCGTGCTGAACATTTTGATATATTATACGTTTTTTTCTGACATCGTATGCAAAAGTTATAGCCGTTTTACTTTTTCATAACACTTTTTTGCAAAACATGTCGAAATTTAAGTTTTTTAATTTTCCTAACTAGTATATGTAGTAATATAACTACATCTCGTAGGATTTTATTTTTTGAAGTTTTTATCATTTTCTTTTCTTTTTTTCAAAACTGAAATAGCGATACACCGGGGGGCGGGGGGGGGGGAGTTTGAGACACGAACCGGGACTAAAGGGCATCGCACCCTTTGGTCCCGGTTCGTATCTCAAACCGGGACTAAAGGTAACCGGGACTAAAGGGCATCGCACCCTTTGGTCCCGGTTCGTATCTCAAACCGGGACTAAAGGTACCTTTAGTCCCGGTTTGAGATACGAACCGGGACCAAAGGGTGCGATGCCCTTTAGTCCCGGTTCGTGTCTCAAACCGGGACTAAAGGTCTCATTTGAACCGGGACTAATGCCTTTAACCGCTCGAACCGGAACTAATGCTCACATTAGTCCCGGTTCATAATACAACCGAGACTAATGTGTATATTGAGCTGCGACCAAAGCCCTGTTTTCTACTAGTGCTCGGTTCGGCAGCACAAGCGTCTAGCGACTAATTGGAACAGGGCCGGGTAGTGATTAGCTAATGCAGCGGCGGCGGACTGGGCATGGCGCGCTCAGACGGCGATACAGCGGGATCAACTGCTTTTTTTTGAGACAGTCTCGCCAAGCTTTATTCATGTAACCATAATGTTTACAGGTACAAAAAGAAGATCGCCGGGCTGGCCAAACCATACATGACGGCCAATCCCTAATGATAAAGCATGCTTAGCGAGATTGTGAGCCTCTGTATTCGAGGCTCTGTGCTCGTGAACTATATTACAAGAAGTAAACGAGGTCGAATGATCTATGATTTCACGAATTATGGCTCCACACTCCGCTGCTGATCCTGTCTTTATTCTGTGCACCACATTCTGGCAGTCCGATGCCACATATATTTTTTCCTCATAAAGATCGTTCGCCAAAGCCAGGGCTTCTCTTACTGCCAAAGCCTCAAGAATTTCAGGATCCGAAATGTTCCTAAGTGTTATGCATGAAGCTCCCAGGAAAGTACCTCCCGCGTCACGGCACAAAGCCGCAACTGAGCCATAGCTTCCATTTCTCGTAACTGCCGCATCGGTGTTGAGTTTCACATATTCCACCGGAGGTGCAATCCACACCTGTGCTCTGGCCGGCTGGTTCCTAGTTTGAGCTATAGTTGGCTGCTTAAGAGACTCCAAGTCATCCAGAAAAGAGTTAATGAAAGAAAAAGTTGACAGCGGACTTTGGAATATCTCCTCGTGTGTAGCTTTCCTCCTATCTCTCCAGATTGCCCACAAGGTGACCACCAATCTTGTGAAATCATTTTGGGCCAGAGTTTCATGCATCAGAAACAACCAGTCCTTCGCTTCCAGCTCCGAGTTTGCTTGCATATGTTCCACCATCTCAGAAGGAGCTAGCACCCATACACTACCCGCCATATGGCAATTGATCAGCGCGTGCCTCCAACTGTCAGAAGATGAACAAATTGTTGGGAATCATAGCATAATTTAAAATTTTCCTACGCTCACCAAGATGCATCTATGGAGTGTACTAGCAACGAGGGGAAAGGAGTGCATCTACATACCCTTGTAGATCGCGAGCGGAAGCGTTCCAATGAACGTGGATGACGGAGTCGTACTCGCCGTGATCCAAATCACCGATGACCGAGTGCCGAACGGACGGCACCTCCGCGTTCAACACACGTACGGTGCAGCGACGTCTCCTCCTTCTTGATCCAGCAAGGGGGAAGGAGAGGTTGCTGGAGATCCAGCAGCACGACGGCGTGGTGGTGGATGTAGCGGGTCTCCGGCAGGGCTTTGCCGAGCTTCTGCGAGAGAGAGAGAGAGGTGTTGCAGGGGAGGAGGGAGGCGCCCAAGGCTGTTGGTTGCTGCCCTGCCTCCCCCCTTTATATAGGCCCCCTGGGGGGGCGCCGGCCCCAAGAGATGGGATCTCAAGGGGGGCGGCGGCCACAAGGGGGGAAGGGGTTGCCTTGCCCCCCAAGGCAAGGGGGAACTCCCCCCCTAGGGTTCCCAACCCTAGGCGCATGGGGGGAGGCCCAAGGGGGGCGCCCCAGCCCACTAATGGCTGGTTCCCTTCCACTTTCATCCCACGGGGCCCTCCGGGATAGGTGGCCCCACCCGGTGGACCCGCGGGACCCTTCCGGTGGTCCCGGTACAATACCGGTAACCCCCGAAACTTTCCCGGTGGCCGAAACTGGACTTCCTATATATAATTCTTCACCTCCGGACCATTCCGGAACCTCTCGTGACGTCCGGGATCTCATCCGGGACTCCGAACAACTTTCGGGTTTCCGCATACATATATCTCTACAACCCTAGCGTCACCGAACCTTAAGTGTGTAGACCCTACGGGTTCGGGAGACATGCAGACATGACCGAGACGCCTCTCCGGTCAATAACCAACAGCGGGATCTGGATACCCATGTTGGCTCCCACATGTTCCACGATGATCTCATCGGATGAACCACGGTGTCGAGGATTCAATCAATCCGTATGCAATTCCCTTTGTCAATCGGTATGTTACTTGCCCGAGATTCGATCGTCGGTATCCCAATACCTTGTTCAATCTCGTTACCGGCAAGTCTCTTTACTCGTACCGCAATGCATGATCCCGTGACTAACGCCTTAGTCACATTGAGCTCATTATGATGATGCATTACCGAGTGGGCCCAGAGATACCTCTCCGTCACACGGAGTGACAAATCCCAGTCTCGATCCGTGCCAACCCAACAGACACTTTCGGAGATACCCGTAGTGCACCTTTATAGTCACCCAGTTACGTTGTGACGTTTGGCACACCCAAAGCACTCCTACGGTATCCGGGAGTTGCACGATCTCATGGTCTAAGGAAAAGATACTTGACATTGGAAAAGCTCTAGCAAACGAAACTACACGATCTTTTATGCTATGCTTAGGATTGGGTCTTGTCCATCACATCATTCTCCTAATGATGTGATCCCGTTATCAATGACATCCAATGTCCATAGTCAGGAAACCATGACTATCTGTTGATCAACGAGCTAGTCAACTAGAGGCTTACTAGGGACACGTTGTGGTCTATGTATTCACACATGTATTACGATTTCCGGACAATACAATTATAGCATGAATAATAGACAATTATCATGAACAAAGAAATATAATAATAACCATTTATTATTGCCTCTAGGGCATATTTCCAACAGTCTCCCACTTGCACTAGAGTCAATAATCTAGTTACATTGTGATGAATCGAACACCCATTGCGTCCTGGTGTTGATCATGTTTTGCCCTAGGGAGAGGTTTAGTCAACGGATCTGCTACATTCAGGTCCGTATGTACTTTACAAATATCTATGTCTCCATTTTGAACACTTTCACGAATGGAGTTGAAGCGACGCTTGATATGCCTGGTCTTCCTGTGAAACCTGGGCTCCTTCGCAAGGGCAATAGCTCCAGTGTTGTCACAGAAGAGAGTCATCGGGCCCGACGCATTGGGAATCACCCCTAGGTCGGTAATGAACTCCTTCATCCAGACTGCTTCCTGTGCTGCCTCCGAGGCTGCCATGTACTCCGCTTCACATGTAGATCCCGCCACGACGCGTTGCTTGCAACTGCACCAGCTTACTGCTCCTCCATTCAAAATATACACGTATCCGGTTTGTGACTTCGAGTCATCCAGATATGTGTCGAAGCTAGCGTCGACGTAACCCTTTACGACGAGCTCTTCGTCACCTCCATAAATGAGAAACATATCCTTAGTCCTCTTCAGGTACTTCAGGATATTCTTGACCGCTGTCCAGTGTTCCTTGCCGGGATTACTTTGGTACCTTCCTACCAAACTTACGGCAAGGTTTACATCAGGTCTGGTACACAGCATGGCATACATAATAGACCCTATGGTCGAGGCATAGGGGATGACACTCATCTCTTCTATCTCTTCTGTCGTGGTCGGGCATTGAGCCGTGCTCAACTGCACACCTTGCAATACAGGCAATAGCCCCTTCTTTGACTGATCCATACTGAACTTCTTCAATATCTTGTCAAGGTATGTACTCTGTGAAAGACCAATGAGGCGTCTCGATCTATCTCTATAGATCTTGATGCCTAATATATAAGCAGGTTCTCCAAGGTCCTTCATTGAAAAACACTTATTCAAATAGGCCTTTATACTTTCCAAGAATTCTATATCATTTCCCATCAATAGTATGTCATCCACATATAATATGAGAAATGCTACAGAGCTCCCACTCACTTTCTTGTAAACACAGGCTTCTCCATAAGTCTGTGTAAACCCAAACGTTTTGATCATCTCATCAAAGCGAATGTTCCAACTCCGAGATGCTTGCACCAGCCCATAAATTGAGCGCTGGAGCTTGCGTACTTTGTTAGCATTCTTAGGATCGACAAAACCTTCCGGCTGCATCATATACAACTCTTCCTTAAGGAAGCCATTAAGGAATGCCGTTTTGACGTCCATCTGCCATATCTCATAATCATAGTATGCGGCAATTGCTAATATGATTCGGACGGACTTCAGCTTCGCTACGGGTGAGAAAGTCTCATCGTAGTCAACCCCTTGAACTTGTCGATAACCCTTAGCGACAAGTCGAGCTTTGTAGATGGTCACATTACCATCCGCGTCCGTCTTCTTCTTAAAGATCCATTTATTTTCTATGGCTCGCCGATCATCGGGCAAGTCAGTCAAAGTTCATACTTCGTTTTCATACATGGATCCTATCTCGGATTTCATGGCTTCTAGCCATTTGTCGGAATCCGGGCCCGCCATCGCTTCTTCATAGTTCGAAGGTTCACCGTTGTCTAACAACATGATTTCCAGGACAGGGTTGCCGTACCACTCTGGTGCGGAACGTGTCCTTGTGGACCTACGAAGTTTAGTAACTTGATCTGAAGCTTCATGATCATCATCATTAACTTCCTCTCCAGTCGGTGTAGGCACCACAGGAACATTTTCCCGCGCTGCGCTACTTTCCGGTTCGGAAGGGGTGACTATCACCTCATCAAGTTCCACTTTCCTCCCACTCAATTCTTTCGAGAGAAACTCCTTCTCCAGAAAGGACCCGTTCTTGGCAACGAAGATCTTGCCTTCGGATCTGAGGTAGAAGGTATACCCAATAGTTTCCTTAGGGTATCCTATGAAGACGCATTTTTCCGACTTGGGTTCGAGCTTTTCAGGTTGTAGTTTCTTGACATAAGCATCGCATCCCCAAACTTTTAGAAATGACAGCTTAGGTTTCTTCCCAAACCATAATTCATACGGTGTCGTCTCAACGGATTTCGACGGAGCCCTATTTAAAGTGAATGCGGCAGTCTCTAAAGCATAGCCCCAAAATGAGAGCGGTAAATCGGTAAGAGACATCATAGATCCCACCATATCCAATAGAGTGCGATTACGACGTTCGGACACACCATTTCTCTGAGGTGTTCCAGGCGGCGTGAGTTGTGAAACTATTCCACATTTCCTTAAGTGTGCACCAAACTCGTGACTTAAATATTCTCCACCACGATCTGATCGTAAGAATTTTATTTTTCTGTCACGTTGATTCTCAACTTCACTCTGAAATTCCTTGAACTTTTCAAAGGTTTCAGACTTGTGTTTCATTAGGTAGACATACCCATATCTACTTAAATCATTAGTGAGAGTGAGAACATAACGATATCCTCCGCGAGCCTCAACACTCATTGGACCACACACATCGGTATGTATGATTTCCAATAAGTTGGTTGCTCGCTCCATTGTTCCGGAGAACGGAGTCTTGGTCATCTTACCCATGAGGCATGGTTCGCACGTGTCAAATGATTCGTAATCAAGAGACTCCAAAAGTCCATCTGCATGGAGCTTCTTCATGCGCTTGACACCAATGTGACCAAGGCGGCAGTGCCACAAGTATGTGGGACTATCGTTATCAACTTTACATCTTTTGGTATTCACACTATGAACATGTGTAACATCACGTTCGAGATTCATCAAAATAAACCATTGACCAGCGGGGCATGACCATAAAACATATCTCTCAAATAAATAGAACAACCATTATTCTCGGATTTAAATGAGTAACCATCTCGAATTAAACGAGATCCAGATACAATGTTCATGCTCAAAGCTGGCACTAAATAACAATTATTGAGGTTTAAAAGTAATCCCGTAGGGAGATGCAGAGGTAGCGTGCCGACGGCGATCACATCGACCTTGGAACCATTCCCGACGCGCATCGTCACCTCGTCCTTCGCCAGTCTCCGTTTATTCCGTAGTTCCTGTTTTGAGTTACAAATATGAGCAACCGCACCGGTATCAAATACCCAGGAGCTACTACAAGTACTGGTAAGGTACACATCAATTACTTGTATATCACATATACCTTTGGTGTTGCCGGCCTTCTTCTTGTCCGCTAAGTATTTGGGGCAGTTCCGCTTCCAGTGACCACTTCCCTTGCAATAAAAGCACTCAGTTTCAGGCTTGGGTCCATTCTTCGACTTCTTCCCAGTAACTGGTTTACCGGGCGCGGCAACTCCCTTGCCGTCCTTATTGAAGTTCTTCTTACCCTTGCCCTTCTTGAACTTAGTGGTTTTATTCACCATCAACACTTGATGTTCTTTTCTGATCTCTACCTCAGCTGATTTCAGCATTGAATATACTCAGGAATGGTCTTTTCCATCCCCTGCATATTGAAGTTCATCACGAAGCTCTTGTAGCTTGGTGGAAGCGACTGGAGGATTCTGTCAATGACCGCGTCATCCGGGAGATTAACTCTCAGCTGAGACAAGCGGTTATGCAACCCAGACATTCTGAGTATGTGCTCACTGACAGAACTATTCTCCTCCATTTTACAGCTGAAGAACTTGTCGGAGACATCATATCTCTCGACCCGGGCATGAGCTTGGAAAACCAATTTCAGCTCCTCGAACATCTCATATGCTCCATGTTTCTCAAAACGCTTTTGGAGACCCGGTTCTAGGCTGTAAAGCATGCCGCACTGAACGAGGGAGTAATCATCAGCACGCTGCTGCCAAGCGTTCATAACGTCTTGGTTTTGTGGGATTGGTGCTTCACCTAGCGGTGCTTCTAGGACATAATCTTTCTTGGCTACTATGAGGATGATCCTCAGGTTCCGGACCCAGTCCGTATAGTTGCTGCCATCATCTTTCAGCTTGGTTTTCTCTAGGAACGCGTTGAAATTGAGGACAACGTTGGCCATTTGATCTACAATACATAGTGTAAAGATTTTAGACTAAGTTCATGATAATTAAGTTCATCTAATCAAATTATTTAATGAACTCCCACTCAGATAGACATCCCTCTAGTCATCTAAGTGTTACATGATCCGATTTTAACTAGGCCGTGTCCGATCATCACGTGAGACGGACTAGTCAAGATCGGTGAACATCTCCATGTTGATCGTATCTTCTATACGACTCATGCTCGACCTTTCGGTCCTCCGTGTTCCGAGGCCATGTCTGTACATGCTAGGCTCGTCAAGTCAACCTAAGTGTATTTCGTGTGTTCCGAGGCCATGTCTGTACATGCTAGGCTCGTCAACACCCGTTGTATTCGAACGTTAGAATGTATCACACCCGATCATCACGTGGTGCTTCGAAACAACGAACCTTCGCAACGGTGCACAGTTAGGGTGAACACTTTTCTTGAAATTATCATAAGGGATCATCTTACTCACTACCGTCGTTTTAAGCAAATAAGATGCAAAAACATGATAAACATCACATGCAATCAAATAGTGACATGATATGGCCAATATCATTATGCTCCTTTGATCTCCATCTTCGGGGCACCATGATCATCTTCGTCACCGGCATGACACCATGATCTCCATCATTGTGTCTTCATGAAGTCGTCACGCCAACGATTACTTCTACTTCTATGGCTAACGCGTTTAGCAACAAAGTAAAGTAATTTACATGGCGTTATTCAATGACACGCAGGTCATGCAAAATAATAAAGACAACTCCTATGGCTCCTGCCGGTTGTCATACTCATCGACATGCAAGTCGTGATTCCTATTACAAGAATATGATCAATCTCATACATCACATATATCATTCATCACATCTTCTGGCCATATCACATCACATAGCACTTGCTGCAAAAACAAGTTAGACGTCCTCTAATTGTTGTTGCAAGTTTTTACGTGGTTTGTAGGTTTCTAGCAAGAACGTTTTCTTACCTACGTATGACCACAACGTGATTTGCCAATTTCTATTTACCCTTCATAAGGACCCTTTTCATCGAATCCGTTCCGACTAAAGTAGGAGAGACAGACACCCGCTAGCCACCTTATGCAACTAGTGCATGTCAGTCGGTGGAACCTGTCTCACGTAAGCGTACGTGTAAGGTCGGTCCGGGCCGCTTCATCCTACAATGCCGCCGAAACAAGAAACGACTAGTAGCGGCAAGAAGAATTGGCAAACTCAACGCCCACAACTGCTTTGTGTTCTACTCGTGCATAGTAACTACACATAGGCCTGGCTCATGATGCCACTGTTGGGAATCATAGCATAATTTAAAATTTTCCTACGCTCACCAAGATGCATCTATGGAGTGTACTAGCAACGAGGGGAAAGGAGTGCATCTACATACCCTTGTAGATCGCGAGCGGAAGCGTTCCAATGAACGTGGATGACGGAGTCGTACTCGCCGTGATCCAAATCACCGATGACCGAGTGCCGAACGGACGGCACCTCCGCGTTCAACACACGTACGGTGCAGCGACGTCTCCTCCTTCTTGATCCAGCAAGGGGGAAGGAGAGGTTGATGGAGATCCAGCAGCACGACGGCGTGGTGGTGGATGTAGCGGGTCTCCGGCAGGGCTTCGCCGAGCTTCTGCGAGAGAGAGAGAGAGGTGTTGCAGGGGAGGAGGGAGGCGCCCAAGGCTGTTGGTTGCTGCCCTGCCTCCCCCCTTTATATAGGCCCCCAGGGGGGGCGCCGGCCCCAAGAGATGGGATCTCAAGGGGGGCGGCGGCCACAAGGGGGGAAGGGGTTGCCTTGCCCCCCAAGGCAAGGGGGAACTCCCCCCTAGGGTTCCCAACCCTAGGCGCATGGGGGGAGGCCCAAGGGGGGCGCCCCAGCCCACTAATAGCTGGTTCCCTTCCACTTTCAGCCCACGGGGCCCTCCGGGATAGGTGGCCCCACCCGGTGGACCCGCGGGACCCTTCCGGTGGTCCCGGTACAATACCGGTAACCCCCGAAACTTTCCCGGTGGCCGAAACTGGACTTCCTATATATAATTCTTCACCTCCGGACCATTCCGGAACCTCTCGTGACGTCCGAGATCTCATCCGGGACTCCGAACAACTTTCGGGTTTCCGCATACATATATCTCTACAACCCTAGCGTCACCGAACCTTAAGTGTGTAGACCCTACGGGTTCGGGAGACATGCAGACATGACCGAGACGCCTCTCCGGTCAATAACCAACAGCGGGATCTGGATACCCATGTTGGCTCCCACATGTTCCACGATGATCTCATCGGATCAACCACGGTGTCGAGGATTCAATCAATCCGTATGCAGTTCCCTTTGTCAATCAGTATGTTACTTGCCCGAGATTCGATCGTCGGTATCCCAATACCTTGTTCAATCTCGTTACCGGCAAGTCTCTTTACTCGTACCGCAGTGCATGATCCCGTGACTAATGCCTTAGTCACATTGAGCTCATTATGATGATGCATTACCGAGTGGGCCCAGAGATACCTCTCCGTCACACGGAGTGACAAATCCCAGTCTCGATCCGTGCCAACCCAACAGACACTTTCGGAGATACCCGTAGTGCACCTTTATAGTCACCCAGTTACGTTGTGACGTTTGGCACACCCAAAGCACTCCTACGGTATCCGGGAGTTGCACGATCTCATGGTCTAAGGAAAAGATACTTGACATTGGAAAAGCTCTAGCAAACGAAACTACACGATCTTTTATGCTATGCTTAGGATTGGGTCTTGTCCATCACATCATTCTCCTAATGATGTGACCCCGTTATCAATGACATCCAATGTCCATAGTCAGAAAACCATGACTATCTGTTGATCAACGAGCTAGTCAACTAGAGGCTTACTAGGGACACGTTGTGGTCTATGTATTCACACATGTATTACGATTTCCGGACAATACAATTATAGCATGAATAATAGACAATTATCATGAACAAAGAAATATAATAATAACCATTTATTATTGCCTCTAGGGCATATTTCCAACACAAATAGGACAGACCAAAGAAGTTGACATGTTACGGTGATTTAGCAAGTCTGTTGTTGGTAATGAATTCTGACAGAAACGCCATAAAAAGTTCTTGAGCTTCGATGGAACCTTAATCTGCCACAGATTAACCCACCTCTTCGCCTCCACTGCAACATCCGCAGGGCTTTCAGAATTCTCGAGCCAACTTTCCCTCTGCAGTTTCATTTTCACGAGCATTTTGTAAACCGAGCTAACTGAAAATCTCCCGCGGGGATCAGCACCCCAAGCCCAGAAATCAGCAACCCTACGAGTACACAGTGGTATCCTCAGTATACTATGGGCGTCATAAGGATTAAAGGTTGCCCGAATCAGATCTTCTTTCCAAGTGGCTGAAGTGACATCAATTAATTCTGAAACTAGTTCAGGCGGGTGAGCAACCATCGCGTTCAAAGGTCGTTTTACTCCCTCTCGGGGGAGCCAGTTATGCTCCCAGATCCTCGTTTCTTCTCCAGTTCCAACTCTTCGGATGATGCCCTGGGACAAGATATCCCGCCCGTCTAGGATCGCGCGCCATACCTGAGATGGGTGACCGCCGAGGCCTGCTTCTAAAATGCTCGTGTCGGGATAATAAGCTGCCTTCAAATTTTTTGCACTGAGTGTCATTGGCTCCTGAAGGAGCCGCCACGCCTGCCTTGCCAAAAGAGACAGGTTGAACAGCTCCATGTCACGGAAACCTAGGCCTCCCAGATATTTCGGTTTCGTGCACACGTCCCAAGCGACCCAGCATGGCTTTCTCCTTCCTCTCTTACTGCCCCACCAAAACTGTCTGATTAGAGATGTTATGCTTTCACAAACTCCTCTTGATAATCTGAAACAGGCCATCGAGTAGACCGGGATAGCTTGTGCGATTGCCTTAATCAGAACCTCTTTGCCAGCATAAGATAGCAACTTTTCCATCCAGCCTTTAATCTTCTCCCAAACTCTATATTTCAAATATTTGAAAGTGCCATTTTTTGAGTGTCCCACATCAGTGGGCATACCCAAATACCTCTCGCTAAGTTGTTCATTGTGAACGTTGAGTTTCCCCTTTATGCCATCCCGCACTGTTTGAGGGCACCCCTTACTGAAAAAAATAGAAGATTTGTCATTGTTCACCCTTTGGCCAGACGCATTACAATAGATATCCAACAAGTTTGACCCTGCAACTGCTCCATCATTACTTGCCCTGAATAGCAGCAGGCTATCATCAGCAAAGAGAAGGTGGTTGACAACCGGGGCTGTCGGCGCCACCTTAACTCCCACAACACTAGATGACTGAGAACTGAATTTCAAAAGGCACGAAAGGCCCTCCGCTGCAATCAAGAAAAGATAAGGAGAAATTGGGTCTCCCTGTCGAATCCCTCTAGAAGGTTTAAACTGATCAAGTTTTTCACCATTGAACAACACCTCAAAAGAAACTGATTTCACCATTCCCATCACCAACTTTATCCATTCTGGGGCAAAACCCAGTTTGCCCATTATTGCTTCCAAATATGTCCATTCCAGCCTATCATAAGCCTTCATCATGTCCAACTTTAGGGCACAGTGGCTATTGACCTTTGACCTGCTTCTTTTCATAAAATGTAAACATTCATAAGCAGATATGATGTTATCAGTAATGAGTCTCCCTGGGACAAATGCTGACTGCTCCTCTGATATGATGTCTAGAAGGATTTGCTTGAGTCTATTTGAAACTACCTTCGAAGCTATTTTGTATAACACATTGCATAAACTTATTGGTCTGAATTGAGTCAGGAGAGTTGAATTCATTACCTTTGGGATCAAGACCAAAAAAGTGTCATTAATGCATTCGGGGCTCTCTTCCCCTCTCACTATTCTCAGCACTGCCTTCGTTACCTCTTCCCCACAGACGTCCCAATGCCGCTGGTAAAAGTGTGCTGGGAACCCGTCCGGTCCTGGTGATTTAGTCGGAAACATTTGAAATAAAGCTGTTTTTACCTCCTCACCCGTGTATGTAGCACATAAGATATCATTCATATGATCCGTGACTTTCCTTGGCACATGCTCTAGTACTCCCTCCATGTTTGTAACTCCCTCTGAAGTGTATAAATCCTTATAAAAATTTGAGACCAGAATCTTTAATTCAGCCGGATCATCAACCACAACTCCAAGGGAGTTAGATAGTGCTTTTATCATATTTTTCCTTCTCCTCATACTGGCTCGGATATGAATTTTTTTTGTGTTTCTGTCCCCCTCCGCTAGCCAGTTGATTCTCGATCGTTGCCTCCATAGCATCTCCTCTCTATGGTATAACTCAACTAGTCTTTTATTTATCTGCATCTCCTCCTGACTCGGTCCCACCCTCTGCGGCGCATTTCTGAGTTTTTCAAGCTCTTTCTTTAAGCCTTTGATTTCTTTGCGGACTGACCCAAAGGTGTCGACGTTCCAGCTCTGAAGTCTAATCGCGAGAGAGGAGAGATTTTGCTTTATATCTTCCACCCTCCCACTATGTTGGTTTGCATCCCACTCTTCCACTATAGTTTCTTTCAGATTTCCATGAGATTCCCAGGCTGTCTCATATCGTAAAACAGGAGGAGCTCTGAACCTGTTGCTCTCCCCCTCGAGCTGCAGTAAGATAGGCCCATGATCCGAGGTCGCAGCTGTCAAATGACTGAGACAAGCCAAAGGAAACTAGGCGCCCCACTCAGCCGACCCTAGAGCTCGGTCAAGTCTAACTCTAGTGTATGTACCTCCTGTAACTTTCTTTTCGGAAGTCCAAAACCTGCCTTTGAAGCCAATATCCATCAGGTTGCAGCTATCCACCATGTCTCTGAAACCTTGCATTTGTGCATTGCTCCGCTGCCCAACCCCCTCGTGCTCATCAGGCCTCAACACCTCATTAAAATCTCCCATACAGAGCCATGGGAGGTCATATAATCCACATATTGCTCCGGTTACCCTCTCGATTAGGGTTTAGGCGACTCCGCTGGCGACTCCTCCGCCGGTGGGAGATCTCGTCTTGGAAATTATTTACCGAATCAGGGGATCCCGAGGGAGTAGGGAGAGGGCTCACGCTGTGAAGGACCGTCGTTTCATTCGCCATGGCGGCTTCGAGCTCGGCAACAGCGCCTGGGGCGAAAGAAGAGATAGATCTGGAGGAGATGCTCAAGAACATGGAACTGATGGATGAGGAACTAGACGACGTTGTGATTGGGGCAGAGGAGGCGAAGTCTTTCAACGAGAAGGCGGGGTGGATGGCAATTGCTAGGGTTAACACCAATCGGAACTTCAGTCCGACAGCCTTTTCAGATAATATGAACTTCATATGGGGATTGGCTCAGACTCCGGAATTCAGAGAGGCTGGAGAAAACTTATTCATCTTCAAGTTCTTCTGCCTAGGGGACTAGAAGAAGGTAGTCCATAGAGGGCCATGGCTGTTCAGAGGATTGGCGGTGGTAATCGAGGACTACGATGGGAAGGCGGATCCAGAATCGGTGGTGCTAGATGGATTGTATGTTTGGGCACAGATCCATAAGATCCCAGAAGTTTACCGCCATGAACCGGTGGTGGATCAGCTTGCCCGGAGAATAGGGAAAGTCAAGGAGGTTCAGATGAAACCAACGCTCTTCTACGAGGGGGACTATGTGAGGGTTAGAGCTAGGGTTCTTACTGATAAACCCTTGACTCGTTTCACCCCTTTGACTGTGGCGGGAGAAGGAACCCGGATGCTTGTGGTGAAGTACGAGAAGATTCCGTTTTTCTGCAAGGTGTGTGGAATCATGGGGCACAGTCATGAGGAATGTGGCAGGGGGATTTGGAAAGAAGAGGACAAGAAGTGGGGCTCTTGGATGATCGCAAAGCGCAGGACTGTCACATACTCGCAGCCTTCTGGGAGAGGTTTTTTCAGAGGGGGAGAGGGTATGGCAATGGTGGTACATCAGGTCAATCAAGAGGTGGGGGTAGAGGAGGAGCTGCGGCAGAATTTCAGCAGGACAAGGAGGAAGAGGGTGCAGACCCGAAGCAGCAACCTGACCATACTGGAGTAAAATCAAACTTCAAGAGATCATCACAGGATAACACTTTGTTGGTGGCTGCGGCGTCCCCTGCCGATCAGCGTCCCATGGAAGGCGGAGAAAACAATGCTATGGTGGTCCTCCCGAATCCATCGGTGGTCCCTCCGTTGCCCCCTGTTTATGTGTCACCAAGGAAAGTAAACAAGAGGTTGAAGAACTCGCTGACTGAGCGGGGAGAAGGCACCAACGCAGGAGGGACAGATAACACAGTTGCACAATCGGCGGGCTCCCCCGAGGAGCACCACCGGGCACAATGAATATCATATGTTGGAACTGTCGAGGTGCGGGTAAAGCCTCGACAGTTCGCGAACTTCATGAGTTAGCGAAGAAATTTACCCCTACTGTGCTTTGTATTGTTGAAACTCAATTGGAGAAAGCAAGAGTAGAAGGTTTAGCTAGCTCCATAGGTTATGATAAAGCCTATGCAATAAGTAGTAGTGGTAGGAGTGGAGGTATTGGAATTTTTTGGAATAACTCAATAAATGTGGAGATTTTGGGCTACTGTGTGTATCATGTTGATTGCAAGGTAGATGGTGGGTGGAGGCTAACAGTAGTATACGGGGAGGCGCAGACTCACCTTCGATCAACTGCTAATTGTGATGCTCAGAACAGCCCGCTCTCCCAACGCCCACACCCCGGAGGGTGGCACAAGCGGCGGGACGTAGCAAGCAATTGGGCTAGCAGTCAACCGGCTAGCTGAAGAAACAACCGGCGAGCAGTCAACCTGCTAGCCAACTTGCAAAGGTATATTTTTTCTGAATTATTGTGTTCGCGTTGTGGATTTTCCAAAACTATTTTGGTGAATTTTAATGGATCAAAGACATGAATTGCATATCATATAAATTATTACTGTGTATAGACTATAGAATTATGTACTACTTTGAATTTTGCATCATTATTTGCTCGAGTTCGCCCCACCTCAATTTTTAATTTAAGAAAATGCATGCATTGCTCATGTGTGATGTTAAACAAAAGGAGGGTTAAGCCTAATGAAGTTTTTGATTGAATATATTCTTCATAGCATGACCTTTTTTTGACATCATTCTTAATATCATGACCTAAATATATCACCCATGCATACATAATATTTTCCCGATGTAACGCATGGGCACTTACCTAGTGATATAATATGATTAAGACCATCTTACCGGCGACCATAAATTAGGCCATGGAGGACATATATGGGCCATCACGTCCTTCTGACCCGCACACGCAGGTTCGGCTACCCAACCCGCATTGAGCTAAAAAAAACCTACCTAGGCCCGCGGCGCTAGTTGAGCCGGCCAACAATATAATAGGCTTTGACTCATCGGTGGAATGAATCCCACATCGCATGCCCAGGGACTTGAGGCGGCTCACCAAGAAATAAATAGGGAACCAAGGGCATGTTTTAGAGTATACTTTTCTTGGCATCTTGGCTAAGATCAAATGTAGTATCTGTTCTTATAAGTTTAGTATCTGATATACATGGGTTTAATTTAATTTCTTGGCCAAAAAATGTAGCTTGCTGCATGGGTCCTCGTTTGTTGTCCAAGCGTTGCACTATTGTTTGGAACAGACACACCAAAACCAAAACATTATAAAATCTTTCTAGTTTCCTGCCCATGCAACTGGGAAACCTTATTTACTGCACGAGGCGGCAAATAATCGATGTTTCGCATAGGGCGCCAAAGATTGGGCGTGCCTGTTTTCATTTTTTTCTCTGTTCTGTTTCTATTTTTCTTTTCCTTTCTCCTTTTCTTTGCTCTTTCCTTTTTCTTTTTTCTCCTTCATGTTTATTATTCTTTTCCCCTTTTTCCATAAGTTCACCTTTTCATTTTATTACTATTCCAGTTTATGTCTAAATTTTCATAAAATCTTCAGAATTTGTTCCAATTTTGAAAAATATTTGAAAATTTTAATTTTTATTCTCTTTCAAAATTTGTTCAAAACTAGAAAAAATGTCTGCATTTTAAAAAAAATGTTTGAGGTTTTCAAAATAAACTGCATTTTAGAAAATAATACAAATTCAAAAAATATTCATGTTTATTAAAATGAATTCAAAGTAATGTTTGTGTTTAAAGAATATGTTTTTGAAAATGTTTTCAATGTTCGAAACATGTTTCCATTTCAAAATTTGTTCACATATTCAAAAAAGGTTCGTTTTCTTATAAAAGGTTCGTGTTTTCAAAAAACGTTTGTGAATTTCAAAAAATCCGTTTCAAGTTTTGTTGGTCTTTTTCCAAAAGTTAACGAAATTTTCAAAAAAATGTTGGCATTCTGTAGATAAAAAATTGGGATTGCAAAATTTGTTCACGTTTCGAAGAATATTCAGAATTTCATAATTGTTACTTTATTTTTGAAAAGTTCAAAAAAGATCAGAAAAATCAAAAAATGTTTCGAATGTTACGCTACAGTATGTTCTTAAACATTCGCGCTGGCCATATTTTAGCAAGAGTTGTTTGTTCGAATGCCTAGCAGCATGTGGTTGAGTTTTTGAGGTCGTGAGTTTGTTCCTTTAACTCAACGGTTGTTTTGGATTTTAATTCCTGCCTTACAAACACATGTCGTTTTGGTGCCTACCAGTGGCCTGGCCCTTGTGCATCCCACACGCTATTTGACGATAAAAGAGAATATGTTGGTTGGCTATAATTAAAAGAAATTGTGGGCACATGCCAATAAAAGAGGATATACTGGTTTTGCTCTAATTAAAAAAATGTGGGCAAGTGAGCGCTAGAAAATTTGAAGAGAATAAACCCTGGTAAAGCAGGGACTACGTGGTTATGCGCCGGTTATGCCAGTGAAACGGGAATAACTACAATTAGTAATACATCCGATTACATCAACATAGGAGGGAGTGGTCGAAGCAACTATGCCTCGAAGGTCGCCGTGCAGCCACAAAATGAGGAGGCAACCACTACCTAGACACGGAGGCGGACCCGGAGGAAAAAAGGCACGAGTTCGGTGGTCGCCAACACTCCGACCAACCCCACAACTATCAAGATCTTGCGGGCCAAACATGATCCACGCGAACACCTCAGCTCCTCGCTCTGTCGCCCCACCGCTGCGGAGACCCTTTTGATGGACACAACAATTATCTCTCCAGATGCTTCTCGTAAAATAATATCTCTTCCGTTGCAACGCACGGGCATATGTGTTAGTATATTCTCATTTGCATAGTACGGAGCATAACTCTATGCGGACGAGAAGCCTCTCCTCCACACTCCCTGTCAAGCATGCTAGTACCACCTCTGTCAAAATGCGCTGGGAGTGGGTTGATGCCACTAAAAGAAGACCATTGGAGCTGTACCAAACGGACATCTATTTACGGGAACGCAACGCACACTAATTCTACCCACTTGAAGCAAGAAAAGAGAATGAGGAAAGGCCACAGCTGTGAGCGAAAACGATGGTGCTGATGTTGATGCGGCGGTGCCGGTAGGCCCGACAGGCGACAGAAAGATGGAACCTCGAACTATCCGACTAGCACGGCGTCGAGGAGGATCATGCTCATCAGGAGCCAAATGCCCATGGGTGGGGCTGCGTGCGGGCCCGTACTCAGGGATGGAGGGAGCTGGTGGTGTTGCCGCTCGCCCCAACATCTCCATTGGAGCGGAGCGGAGGAGATCCTGCTCTTTACCCTTTGCTTTGCCAGCTTCCTCGCGGGTGGCGCAATCATCGTCGTCGCCATGGTTGGACGGATGGATCGCCTTTTATTTTTTTCTTTCCTATAACGACCCCCGGAGGCCGGAGCAGTAGTATATTCGGGATGACTCCGCGCCGGCGATATACTAATGAGCACTGTACGATGTTGCCGGGAGGGCTCGGAGCGCGTATTGTATTCTTCTCGTTGGCTCTGGATTTTTTTCACATAGATTAAATCTTGCTTCCACTGTGGTTACGGTGCAGCAGGATTCGTGTGTTCCCAGCCGGGCTCAGATAGTCGTTCGTCGACAAGGAAAATAGACGAAGAGATTAATAATGTTATTTTCCTTGCTAATAATAACCTGACAAGGTGGTAACC
Source organism: Triticum aestivum (assembly GCF_018294505.1). Classification (NCBI taxonomy): domain Eukaryota; kingdom Viridiplantae; phylum Streptophyta; class Magnoliopsida; order Poales; family Poaceae; genus Triticum; species Triticum aestivum. Next base: position 609,542,102 of record NC_057814.1, read on the forward strand.
GGAGGGAGATGTATATCGTCGAAAAACAGACCTAGCACTACCATCATAGTCTTTTTGGTAGAGGTTAACGTTGCTGGTTTAGTGGTGTTGGCACTGGTCCAGGCCGTGTGGCGTTAAGAACACATAGCATCTCCGGCCGCCCGGGTGCATGTACAGCGTCGCTGTAAGATTCCTCGTACACGGACGCACATTTTGCAGTTTCGTCGTCGGAGGAGGAAGAACTGATGATCTGATCGCCCTCCGTTGAGCCAGCGGAGTTCAGTTCAGACCGTTGCAGAAAGAAAGAAGGAACGTGCTGCATCTGCATGCATGCACGCAACGGCGGACGTGTCCTGCGCGCGAGGCTGCGATAGCTGACTGCTCGCCCGGTCGCAATCCCAGGCTGCGATAGCTGACTGCGTGTGCGTGCCTCCGTCCTCTCTAGATCATCGATCGCCCGGTACCAGTTGGAGGGAATCCAGCTCGCATAGTCGCAGCCTTGCCGCCGGTACTTGCGCCACCATGCCTGCTTGCATGGAACTCCCAACCCCATCAACGGCGGACTGCCCTCAACGGTAGCACTTCTGTAGTTCTGTAGTACTGCAGCTCCAGCTCGCCATTTTCTGCTTATCATACTCCCTTTCCTCAATGCTAGCAGTACCCTCGCCCCTTTCCCATGTCGGCATGCATGCATCCCGTCGACGCGCGCTAGTTGGATCTGCATGCTCCAGTTTTCTTTGTTCCCAGCATGCATGCGTCTTTGACTGGGCATATATATCTGGAGAACTATTTGCTGCTGCTGCCACTTGTTTTTTTTTTCAGGTTTTGTGCGAGGATCTAGCGAGCGCAGTAGCGCTTGTGTGCGGTCTCCTTCGTGTCATCGTGTGGTCTCCTCCTTCGTGTATGGATTGCGCGCATTTACTCCGTTCCATGTGCGGCAGGAATGAGGCTTGCTACTTGTTTACCAAGAGCAGCAGCCTTTGGTTGGCAGGTGGAACTGCAACGCACGCAGATCTTGGCTCAGGTTCAACCGAATCTCAGTTTTACAGAGAACGGAAACAAGCTTCTCTTTTCTCTTTTCTCTCAACGGGCTTCGTCTATGATTCTATATATGCTTCTGGGCCATGCATCATCTCCATAATCCTGCCTTGAATTAATAATATAAGCAAGCAAGCGCACTACGGACCCATTTGTGCCACCGCTAGTCGTAGCAGCCCATGAGGCGTTCGCCACCACCTCCAACCTATAGAGTACCAAAAAGGAAAACATGTGAAGATTTTCTATTTTTTTAGGATGGTCAAGAATTTTTATAATCTAGACTAGGGAAGAAGAAATCTCTCGCTTCCAAGCCCGAGAGCGTAAAAGGAGAATGAAACTGGATACTGTAAAAAAAATTGAGGGGTAACTGGATACTGTAATTTATTTATTTTTTGAGACAAACTGGATACTGTAATTAAGACCATCTTAGCGATCTTAGCGACTTATTGGGCCATGGAGCACGTGGGCCGTCACGCCCTTGCTGATCATCGAAGGAAAAACCTACCCCGGCCGGCAGCGCTGGTTGAGCGGGCAAACAAACGCAGCTCTGACTTGTTGTATACAGAATTCTGAAACAGAAAATAGGATTTGACTCGGCGCTGGAATTAATCCCACATCGCGTGCCCAGATACCTAAGGCGGTTCAGGAAGAAATAAAAAGAGAGTCAAGGGCACGATTTAGAGTATACCTTTCTCGGCCTTTTGGCTAAGATCAAGTGTAGTATCTGTTCTTGTCAGTTTAATATCTGATACATGGATCTTCGGATCCACACTATGATATTAATTTAATTTTTTTGGGGGAAGGACCTATAAAATGTAGCTTGCTGCATGGGTCCTCATGTGTCGTCCAAGCGTTGCACTATTGTTTGGAACAGGCACGTCCCAACCTAAACATAATGAAATCTCTATAGTTTCCTTTTTTGATGGAGGAGTATTAACTTCAAGGTGAGCGAAGTGCCGATTAGAAAACACTCCTCCACACTCCCTTCTCAAGCAAGCAATCATCTTTGTTCAAAATATTTAGAGTTTTAATTTTACACTAGCAAAAAATTATGTAGATTTCTCAAAATTATATAGATTTGATAACTCTATAAATAACATACAAACATCCACAACATCAAATTAGTTTCATTAGATTTATCATAAAAGTATATTTTCATACTATATATTTTTTGAAGTTGTGGATATTAGTAAATGTTTCCATAGTCAAACTTAAGGAAGTTTAACTTATGATAAATCTAAAACTTACAACGGAATTTATAAATTCCGAACGTTCGGAGTTAGGGAATAGATCCGAACGATCTGATTGCCGTTCGATCCTGATTCCCCGCGCGATAATTTCTCCCTCGCTCGCCGCCCGATCCGTTTCTGGCGCGGGCCCAACCACCAGTTCTGCTTCCCGCGCGTGAAAACATATGGCAGAGAAAAAAGTGCGCCTGTAGGGAGTCGAACACACGCGCTGCTCCATGGGATACCTGTGCACCACCACCTGGGCTAAGACTGGCTTTTGTATTTTAGGTACAGGTTAGCTGATATTTATTTATTCAAACGTGGGAAAACAACAATGCTTTCCACAATGAACGATGTGTTGTGTTTGTACTTGTCTCCTTTTTGTACAGATGATCATTTGTTAGAGAAATAAATGTTTCGCCTCCTAGACTTACATAACTTCTTTCTGTAAATATGATGATAATTTACGCACAACAAGACTGATAACTTATATACAAATATTGTGATAAACTTTGAACGAGGGACGGGGTGTTGTTGAAATAGAGTTGATAACTCGTGTATATTAGCATGGTAATGTACGCACATCAGAGCTGATAACTTACTTAGTCCAGACGTGGTAACTATTTTGACTCGTGGGAAAAAATTATTGAGAAAACCCCCGTGACTCATGTGTGCTAGCACGGTAATATATGCACAACAGATCTGATCATTTATTTAGCCCGGACGTGGTAACTATTTGACTCGGGAAAAAGTTATTGAAAAGCACCATCGATAACTCATGTGTATTAGCATGATAATATAAGCAGAGCAGAGCCGATAACTTACTTAGCCAAGGCGTGGTAACTTTTTGATCTGGAAAAAAGTTGTTAAAAAACATCATGACAGCTCACGTGTAAATAACATGGTAATATATGCACGACAAAGCTGATAAATTACTAATCCAAGCCTGGTAACTTATTTACCAAAATAACTCATCGGGGATATACCAACATGGAACCTACTTTCGAATTTCCCGTCACGTAAGATTTTTTATGTTAAAACGACTTTTTGATCAGACCAACGGTTTTTTGGGTAAAAAAGTTGAGTTTCGAAATAGGAGAATGTAGGTCGACATTAGATTTTTATGTCCTCTAGTGTATGCATGCATGTGGGGAGAAGGTAAGAGAAATCATTTTTATGCCCCGGTAGTTTTTGTGGGACAAGCTGATAACTTATGTACCACAGATATGATAATTTACGTAGTATAAGCATGGTAACTTTTTGTCCGAAAAAAGTCGTCGAAATATACCGGGGAAAAATGTTGTTAAAAAATACCTCCATAACTCATGTGTAAACAACATGATAATACACGCACATAAGAGCTGATAACTCATATAGAAATATCATGGTAATTTTTTGACCAAAGGAATGAAAATTGTCGAAAAATATACCCCGATAACTTTTGTGCAACATGGTAATATAAACAACAAAGCCGATAACTCACTGCAAACATCATAATCACTTTTTAACCCTGAGATAAAAGTTTGTTGAAAACATATCACGAAAAACTTTTGTGTAAATGACACGGTAACTTATGTATGACAGAAGTGATTGTTGGGGAACGTAGCAGAAATTCAAAATTTTCCTACGTGTCACCAAGATCAATCTAGGGGATGCTAGCAATGAGAGGGGAGGAGTGCATCTACATACCCTTGTAGATCGCGAGCGGAAGCGTTCAAGAGAACGGGGTTGATGGAGTCGTACTCGTCGTGATCCAAATCACCGATGATCCTAGCGCCGAACGGACGGCACCTCCGCGTTCAACACACGTACGGAGCGGGGACGTCTCCTCCTTCTTGATCCAGCAAGGGGGAAGGAGAAGTTGATGGAGATCCAGCAGCACGACGGCGTGGTGGTGGAAGTAGCGGGATCCCGGCAGGGCTTCGCCAAGCGCAACCGGGGAGGAAGAGGTGTCACGGGAGGGAGGGAGGCGCCAGGGCTTGGGGTGCTGCTCCCATGCGCCTCCCCATTATATATAGGGGTGGAGGGGGCTGGTTTCTTGCCCTCCAAGTCCATTGGGGCGTTGGCAAAGGTGGGGGAAAGAAATCCCATCATTTCCCTTCCCCACCGATTGTTATCCCCCTTTTTTAGGGATCTTGATCTTATCCCTTCGGGATATGATCTTATTCCTTCTAAGGTGGGATCTTGGTGCGCCTTGACCAGGGGTGTGGGGCCTTGCCCCCACTACCCACGTTCATGTGGGTCCCCCCATGCAGGTGGGCCCCACTTTGGAACCTTCTAGAACCTTTCCGGTACAATACCGAAAAATCCCGAACATTTTCCGGTGGCCAAAATAGGACTTCCCATATATAAATCTTTACCTCCGGACCATTCCGGAACTCCTCGTGACGTCCGGGATCTCATCCGGGACTCCGAAGAACTTTCGGTTAACCGCATACTAATATCTCTACAACTCTAGCGTCACCGAACCTTAAGTGTGTAGACCCTACGGGTTCGGGAGACATGTAGACATGACCGAGACATTTCTCCGGTCAATAACCAACAGCGGGATCTGGATACCCATGTTGGCTCCCACATGCTTCACGATGATTTCATCGGATGAACCACGATGTCGAGGATTCAATCAATCCCGTATACAATTCCCTTTGTCAATCGGTACGTTACTTGCCCGAGATTCGATCGTCGGTATCCCTTGTTCAATCTCGTTACCGGCAAGTCACTTTAGTCGTACCGTAATGCATGATCCCGTGACCAAACACTTGGTCACATTGAGCTCATTATGATGATGCATTACCGAGTGGGCCCAGAGATACCTCTCCGTCATACGGAGTGACAAATCCCAGTCTCGATTCGTGCCAACCCAACAGACACTTTCGGAGATACATGTAGTGCACCTTTATAGCCACCCAGTTACGTTGTAACGTTTGGTACACCCAAAGCATTCCTATGGTATCCGGGAGTTGCACAATCTCATGGTCTAAGGAAATGATACTTGACATTAGAAAAGCTCTAGCAAACGAACTACACGATCTTGTGCTATGCTTAGGATTGGGTCTTGTCCATCACATCATTCTCCTAATAATGTGATCCCGTTATCAATGACATCCAATGTCCATGGTCAGGAAACCATAACCATCTATTGATCAACGAGCTAGTCAACTAGAGGCTTACTAGGGACATGTTGTGGTCTATGTATTCACACATGTATTACGGTTCCAGTTAATACAATTATAGCATGAACAACAGATAATTATCATGAACAAGGAAATACAATAATAACCATTTTATTATTGCCTCTAGGGCATATTTCCAACAGTGATAACTTACATAGTCCAAATGTGGTAACTTTTGGTCTGAAAAAAAAAGTCGTCAGAACATATTAACATGGGATCTAGTTTTGAAGATCTCGTCGAGACGTTTTTCTTTGAAGACGGTTTTTCAATCGGAGCGTCGAGAAGTTTGAAAAAAAGAATCTAGGATGACATCACCTTTTCGTCCTTTAGTGCATATATATAATTAAAGTGAAATAAGAATCGTTCTTGCCTATTGCTAAAATCCGAACGTTCAATAGTTATAAAAGTCCAACTCACAATATTTTTGAAGGGGGAAGTAGCTCCCCTCGTGTTGGTCAAAATCTGTGCGTGGCGTGTCCGTTTTCTATGAGAGCGGTGTCTTCGTGTTGCCCCCCGGACTGTCCGGATTAATAGACGGACCAAAGTTTTTAGGGGAAATAAGTATGGAAGAGTCTAGAACAGATGAGATGTGTCTATGATGTGAGGCATGTGCATATTGTTCATTGCAAATCGTAATAAAGTAAAAAAAAAAAGGACTGGCTATTTAGAAGAAAAAAGTTTGGATAGTTAAAGTATGGAAGTTTCCAGACCAACGAAAAAGAGTTAGTGTTTTGAGTTTTTTTTTGCATATTTTGCAGTGTAAATAATAAATTAAAAAAGGGTAATTCGTTTAGAAGTGAAAAAGTTTGGATAATTATATAAGATTCTAGACAAAAAAAGTGTTTTAAGGTCCGTGCATATTGTGCACTGTAAACCGTAAATTAAAAAAAATGGCAATTCATTTAGAAGAAAAATGTTTGTATAATTAAACTATGAAAGATTCTATAGCAAACAAGTGATGCTTGCGTTTTGAGGGTTGTGCATTATGCTTAAGCTCAACCATGAAATCTTTCATATTGTACTTGCGGGTGGAGTGAATATGATACCCAACGGACAGTAATGGTCGAATATGCCACCTCTGTACTGTCAGATTGGTTTCATCGAACGACCAACATTTAATATTATTCACATAATATATAAGGGTATAGATTACTGGAATTCAGTCAAAATCTCACTAAAAATGAAAACCTGCACCATGGATCATCGATCACCTAGTAGGGATCCACCTCGCTCGAACAGTCGCATGCATGGAAATACTTGCGCCTCCATGGATGCATGGAGCACCCAGCCTCATCCATCGGCATCCCCACCTCAATGCTGCTTCGGCTCGCCATTTTCTGCTCATCATACTCCTCCCTTACCTCAATGCTGCACGCCTGCACCCTCCTCCCGCTCCCATGTCGGCATCCCCACGTCGACGCGCGGCGGCTGCTGAATTTCCTTCAGTTTTGCTCGCGGTGGCAACTGGATTTCCTTCAGTTTTTCTTTCTTATATTACCAGCACGCATGTATCTGACCATCATCTCCCATCCCGTCTTGGACTAAGCAAAGTGCGTGCACAACCGATTCGTGTCGCTGCTGGTGGTACCACCCCATGAGGCGTACGTGACCTCCTCGAACTTAAATTACGAAAAGATGGACGCATCTGAAGAGCTTTTTTCAGTCTACGCGAGAAGAAAGAAAGCTCGAGAGTGCAAATGGAGAAACACATCGATAATTTATTTTCTCCACAAACAAATCGATAATTAAGGCCACCTCTGTGTGATGACAAATTGGGCCAAGGAGCACGTGGCCCGCCACGTCCTTGTTGGCTGGGCTCTCGACCCGCCGTCGCGCGGTCGGGTTCACCTTGGCAGGCCCGCATCGCGGGGTTGGACGAGCGCAGACGAACAAACATAAGATTCGGCCTCTTGTTTTGCAAACGAAAAAACGTAGCTTTGGCTCGTTGGAATAGTCCCATATCGCTTTTGCACCTGCTCATAGGCGGTTCGCAGGCCAACAAAAGGGCACGCACGGTCTTCCTTCAAGGCATACCTTTCTCGGCCTCTTGGCTAAGATCAAGTGTAGTATCTGTTCTTATCAGTTTAATAATATCTGATACGTGGATCAACGGATCCATGAGATATTAATTTATTTATATTTTGTGGGGGAGAAACCGTCTATGTAGCTCGCTGCATGGACGGGTCTTGTGCGTCGTTAAAGTGTTGCACTTCTGCTTAGAACAGGCGCACCCCTACCAAAACAAAAATAAATTGAGTATAATCTTGATCTCAATTCAATTCAAATTTGTGTTGAAAGCCCCTGCTGTTGGAGGTTCAGTCAAGCTGTGTTAAGATCGGGGGAAGATTTTGACGCAAAATTAAGGCCAGACACGGATCTCACTACCCTGCTTCCATTTGATCTGATTAGTTGTCCTAATGGATAGTAGCAGCGACGCAATTAGCGCGCCACGCTCTAGCGCCTCTGTTGGAGATGCTCTAAACATAAGATGCTTTTCCCCAAAGACTTGCAAGACACAATTGTTCCACCTCACTTCCCACTCAGCCACAAAAAGAACTTCAAGATGACTAGGACGGGAATTATGAAGCATGTATAACGGCGTCCAGATCGCAGATCCAAAAATTGCAAGTGGAGCAAGCAAATTTCTGGCTGGGCGCACTGCCTCCGTGGAAGACAACCACCAAGGCGGCAAACCAACCCAGCGGATAAGATGGCCCGCGGCGATTTCTGAAACAAAAGCTTAGCTATGAATTCCATCGGAAAATTTTAACGGATTACTCCTACACGCCTCAAGCGAGCATGTCTTTTCGACTCGGCAAAGAATACATTCTGTACAGTGTTTGTCATGAAGCTACAAAATTGGTGGTGCAAAGAGAGAACCGGTCAGTGTTAACTGTTTACGCCTCAACAGAAACAGCAGCGCTCGAATAAGAAGCCTTCACCTTCTTACTACTTTTCTTGCTTGATTGGGTTGTTTTGCTGGATTTTCTCTTCCTGCCCGGCTTCTCCGGGGTCTCCTGCGCAGGCTCTGCAGGCGCGATCTCAGCATTGTTCATTGACGAGTCGTTTGTAACATCTTTGGTCGTGCCCCCATCTACGTCTGGGTCTACGACAGACATTCGGGTCAAGGTGTAGTCCAATAAAAATGTGCTGCGCACTAGTCTATCGACTCTGCTGAAGTGCCTTTGCGAATATGGAATGAGGCCCTCGAGGAGCTCACTGATGCCTTTTGTCTGCACAAACCAACGAAACATCTCAGGAAAAGTCTAACAGTTTGTCATAGATAGATTATCATCAATACAACTCTTCAGAAAGCGAAAAAGTAATTACCTCCAGGATATCAGTGGGAGGCAAGCTCCTCAACACCCGAAAAAGTACAAACTGTGCAACATGACAAAACTTGGGCTTTGTGTTCCATTCACGTATATACTCAAGAAGCACGCGAAGCCCTTCCTTTGGGAGACCAACAAGGGCTTTTTCTATAGGGTCCTCTGGATCAGCTTTCCTGCACAGCCAATAATATATCAATCAAATTTATACAAGAAAAAGCAAAGTGACCTGACCACCTTCAAAGACGAGTACCTGCAAAGCTGTGAGAATAACTCAAGAAGCCTGCGTGGTCTTCTAAGCTCAAATGCGAGTTGAATTGCTCTTGTATAGTCAGAATCTGACACTGCATTTTCCAATTCCTGGCCTCTTAAAACTTCCTCCTCCTGCAACAATGGTGAATGCAGATAAGCATTGTACATAGATCCAAGGAGCCATAGGCACTCACACAAGGAAACATGTACGAAAAATGGCATCCATCAAGACTCGAGAGTATGGTAAATACATAAAACAAAATGACAGAAGCCAGGATCCAATTACCAGACCACTGACTGCAATTGTTTAATGGATTCAAGGTTACATCCATTTATAAGAACCAACGATCATGTTTCCAGTGTTGTTATATTCTGGAAAAAAGATGTATTCGGTGTTGTTTGCCAAAGAAATTATACAAAGACAAGCATCTAGCATGCCAAGCTTTTTTATCCTGAAAGTATAGTAGAATATTGCACTTGCCTTCTTAAGGAAATCCTCCTGCTTATCTTCCATCGTGCAATCGTGCCAAAGGTTAAGATCAGAATCAGTTCCGCCAGTAGCAAGCATTTCAGTTTTCTTGCCAACAGCCAGTGCCCAAACCTGTTGAATAACTGACAGTCAGCTGGGGAATCCTTACTAAGCATTCAGCAAGCGAAAAATACATGTATTGCCTAAAAATAGTATTCGGAATTTACTAATGAACTAACTTTCCAAAGTTTATGTTAGATAGTAAGGTGGATATTAGAAAGTTTTCATAAAATCATACATTTTGTCAAAAGATGAACTGCTTAGTAAAGCTAAGTAAGTCGTAAATTAACAAAAAAAATGATAGCAAATGACGAGGCTGATGAATCGCACAGCGAAACTGCACACTATCTCTCTAATGAAACGGAACACCGGCAGTTTTTGTTTGACTGAACACAAGTCAGGTTCATTACTAAACTCTCTTACAAACTGCTAACAGCAGGTCAACATAGTGTTTTAGCTGCCAATGCCCCATAAAGATTGCAATATCATAAAATGCGGATGATCTACTCAGCTCAGATTACAGATGATACATAGAGCAGAGCTAGATAGCATACCTTCCCATCGTGCCTGTCATACGTAGCAATGCATTCATTCGTTTTTATCGTCCATAGCTTCACTAGACCATCGCTTCCTAAAGTAAGGACATCACAACAAGGGAGTCAGTGCCACCACCCAACACCCTAAAAATAATAATAATACGTGTTTATTTCTTATTACCACAAGAAACAAACTGAGTTCCACGTGAAAGGAATGAAGCTCTTAAAACACTTGACGTATGACCCTCAAATGTCTTCAGGCATGAGCCATCAGCAACATGCCATATTTTGACAGTTTTGTCACCAGATGATGTTATGACACATTGTTCAACAGGGGAAAACTCAACTGACCAAATGCCCCTTTTATGCCCTTTAAGGACAACAGAGGACACTAGGTTAGGGAGTTTCCATATGCTTGCAGTTCGGTCCTACAGAATCATGGTAATGAGATCTGACAGTTCAATGAGGCAAGTCAAAAGAGCCTTCAAGATAAGTAGCATATACTCAGTCTCACCTCCGAACCACTGCAAACAAGGCCGTCATTAGGTGAGACAGACAGAGAATTAATATCTTTATCATGTGCAGCTACACCAGCCTTTGCTTTGAGAGGAACTTCACCGCCAGCATCAATGAGTGTATCATCCCAGGTCCAAACCTTGATGGTTCGGTCACTAATGATAAGGCAAGACTTATTTTAGAAGAACATTAGCAAACGGATAGAGGGAAATGGACAAGGAAACTATCATTCTTATAAGAAACTGCGGTGAAGAAAGACTGAAAGTGTTGAATAGTTCCACTCATTCCAGAATTTGGACTTGAGCATTGGTTCACTTCGACATGTATGCATCCACAAGTAAAACTAGTGAGGTTCTCTAGTACCGATGAACGAATCACCAAGACAGTCTCGAGTTGCCTACATATATTCCCATGGCTAGTTGACTAATTGGGCAGTTCAATGCCTACACTGCTACATACAATAACTCAATATAAAAAGGCAAAGTCAATTTCCTTAGAACACCCACCCGCCCATAGACATGCAAAACCCACCCACCCGCTCAAGACTGACTGATAACTATACGTCTAGAAGAGTCACAATTGATCATTGAGGAATTGAATATCACTCAGCTCTGAAATGGAACAGTTGTGATTTTCAAACTAACCTGCTACCACTAACAAAAAAGTTCTTCGACTTCTTTGAGAAAGCAACACAACCAATAGCTCCTAGATGGCCTTTACCAGTACCAATACAGCTTCTCTTTTCCATATCCCACAATCTTACCTGTGAGATACCAAATGTTACATCCAAAATGGGAAGAATGACAAAGGAGTAATAATAGTTAACCCACAAAAAATGTATGTTAATTCAGCAATATCTTTAGGCAGGAAATCACACTTACAGTATTATCTTTGCTCCCAGTTACAACAAGTGTCTTCCCAGAAGCAGACACACAAGTATCAAGGCAAACAACAATTTCAGTGTGACCCGCCAGCACATAAGAACATGACATTGATGCAACGTCATAAACACGGACCTGCAAATGCAGGAAATGGTGTGAGAAATTGGTTACAAAAGTCCACAAGAACCGTAATATAAAACTATTCACGCACCTGCTCCAAGTTAGTGGCTACGGCAAGATATTGTTCCTCTTCCCCAACAAACTTCACATCAAGAATCTCATCATTATAACCTATTAGACGTTTATATAGGTTCAACTGGAAAGTCCCTTCATCAGTTCTTGTACAAGAATAGAACAAAAATTGTTGATCAGCAGTGACACATAGAATTCCTTGATCATCTGGCAACATATTAGTAGCTGTAAAGCCCCTTCTAGATTCCTCGTTTTCTGAGTTGATGGTTACATCAGATGACTGCTGCTCAAACACGCAGACAGCGCTGTGGAATGACCAGAAAAGCAATTGAGAAATGCATTCTAGATGGACATGAGTGAAGCATTTAAGAACTGTATATGCAAGATCAATGTACCTTTCCAAGCACCATATGCGCACGATTCCGCGTTCACCAACCGTAAGAAAATAACCATCCGTTTTTTCCTTCAACTTTGCCGCTTCGGCACCCAAACAAGCCAAGATGCCGCTCCCTGGTCCAATGAAGGAAACACCTTCTATCATTTCATATGCTGGTATTGTCTTCTTCGAGGCGTACTTCCGAAGATCCCACACATTCACAACCTACAGACGTTTCATCCACTCAAAATGTTGGTAGCTCAGGACAGAAATATGCATTGCAAATTTACAATTTTTATACTGATGAATATCGGAATGCTAGCCATGCAAAAGTATCTAGTCTAGATAAATAAAAAGCATGATCGTAACTAGCCCCATCCCCCATGAGGCCATGAAGATCATCTATTTTATGAATCAATTTCAAACCCCAGCTTTTCCAGTGTCTAGCAATGACAAACCAATGGAACTCATGCATCATCAAAGTATATACTAGCACACATATAAATATGAAAAATCAACTTATAAACATAGGAGAAATTGAAGCCAGATTTCAATCCTCCCGCTATACCTTATCCCTTCCTGCACTGAGCAATGTTAGCCCATCTTCTGATAATGCCAACGAAGTCACTGTTGAAAAATGTGCGTTAAGCACTGCAATGCATTTTTTGCTTTCAAGGTTCCAAACACGCACTGTGCCATCATCACTTCCTGAAAATAACTAGACATCGAGAAAATAATGAGGCTATAAATACCACGAATACAATGAGAAATAGAAGGCATATATCACTAAAACCAACAACAGCTCAGTGGGGCTAATGCTGAGTTACTTGCACCAACAAGAAAAAAGTTCGATTTCAACTGATCATGTTTTCACATGTAAGCAACTTATCTCCAAAATCATACTCACCAGAAGGCGCTTTGGATCTTTGTGGAACATTATGGTTGTGACAACACCTGTATGACCTCTAAAGAAATGTGTGCAAAATCCACCATCCACATCCCACACGCAAACCTTCTTGTCTGCTCCGGCAGTTGCAAGCAACCCACCAGAAGCATGGCATGACATGGCCATAACAGGACCATCATGTCCCTGTAAGTCATAACAAAAAACAAATGAGCATACCTCAGATATTGAGGAACAAAAAGAAGGCAGTACTAATACGCTCAAATGAAAAATTTATAGCTGCAGAAGATGTTAACATTTATATGTGTAAATCCTCCATTCTGTCACTGCTGTCGCCACTATTAAAGATGAATTGATGCACAGCCCTTCATGAAAGATGTAGCAAAAGCTATGTTTAAAAATGTGCATGCCTTATAACACTGCAACGGAAAGCATCAATTAATAGACTGCCTTGTTGAAGCTCCCTGAGAGTCTAGCACCTATGCTTGCAACATTATTGCAATCCTTCCAAGAACACAAGCTAGGTAAATTTTCTAGAACAAACTATTACGACCTCGGGTTTGCTGTACGACCTCGGAGCTAGGCATTATTAGGATTAGGATGCAACATTTCAGTTCAGACTGGGGCAGCACGCACGCGGAAGCAAGCACCACAGAAGAGACGACGAAGATTAGAAAAAGCACCTGCCTTCCAGCTGCGGATGCAAGTGCGAGACGCGAGGTCCCAGACCCTAATAAGCTTGCTGTGGCCAGCAGCAAAGAGCAGGCGGGAGTCGGGGGACAGCGCAATCCCCGTGACGGCCTCGGAGTCGCCGTCGATGGGCTCCCCTATGGCGGAGGCGTCGGTGGCGGACACCACACGCAGCTCGCTGCCGCAGGCACACGCGAGGAACGCCTCCTCGCCTTCGCCTTGGCCGCGGGGGGCTCGCCCGACGGCGAAAGGCCCGCCCGTGTAGAACTGCTGCAGCGAGCGGTCGCAGCGGTAGTTGTTCTTGGGCCCCTGCGACAGAGCCATGGCGTTGCGCGTCGGCGGCGGGTCGTCGGAGCTAGGGTTTTGCAGCGGTGGCGGCGCGAGAAGGGGGGAGAAGGGTTTAAGTCGGCGGCGTGGCCGCGTGGGACAGTGGGCGGCGGCGGCTTGAGGATGGGAGAGGACGACGGCTAGGCTCGGTTGGCTTCTCTGCTCGGTTTTTTTTTTTTTTTAAATGGCTTCTCTGCTCGTAAAACCTAATGTGCTGACTTACTGGAATGGGCCGGGCACGGTGGACTGGGCCGGGGATGCTGGGAGGCTACTACTATTTTAAATATAAAGGGCCCACATGGTCAGCTAATCGGGCGACCCATCGAGTGACCCACGGGCAGGACCTCATGCTCATACCCTACCCGTGACTAATAGGTCTAACCCATGGGTGAATATGCCGACCCATACCCTACCCATTCGGGTCAGGTGCCCATGGGTCGGATTGCCGGGTTGAGGCGGCAGTGCGTTTATGCGGGAGGGAGAGAAGCCTAAGGCGTCGACACTCTCCAACACGTGGGTCCCCGACGCAGCGACGCTGAGAACCGTGGCCCTGTTGGGCTCACTTTTAATTTTGTTTTGACCAAATATTCTGGGCTCCCGTAAGCGGGGTGGGTGTGTGGGCGGATGCTATCCCCGCATAGGCCGGGGAATAGCGATCAAAACACCAACCCCGCGCGCCTCGTCTTCAGTGTAGGCGGGCCCATTTCGGGTTTTTCTCCACCGATTTTGACAAGTTTCTAGAACCTTCCCAGAAATGGATTCCTTTATTCTTTTTCGTTGCTTTTTCTCTGGTTCTCTTTACTTTTTCCTTTTTTTTCTTTTATGTTTTTACCGTTTACCTCTTTCTTTTTAGTTTTACTTTTTCTTTCTCTTTTCTTTTTTTTCTTCTTTTTCATTTTCATTTTTCCTTTTCCAAACTAAACTATATTTAAAATACATAAACTTTTTTAAAAATGATGAACAATTTCTGAATTCATGATTTCTTTTTTGCAAGTTGCAAACATTTTTTAAAGTTGTGAACATTTTTTGAATACAATAACTGCTTTTGAAATTTGTGAACTGTTTTTAAAACTCATGAATATTTTTTTAACATTTTTGAAACTGACAAACATATTTGGAATTCGCAAAAAATGAGGTTCATGTACATTTTTCAACTTGAGCACATTTTTTGAGTTTAGTGAACATTTTCGAACTCACAAACATATTTTTAACTTCATGAGCATTTTTTCATTTCAAGATCATTTTTTAAAAGTCATGAACATTTTTCAAACTCGCTAACATTTTTTTAATGTGCAAACCATTTTTGAAATTCATGAACATTTTTTAATATTCTCAAACTTTTTTCCAAATTTACGATATGTTTTTAAATGCGCAAATATTTTTGTAGCCTGATGAGTCGATATGGTCTAACAAATTTTATTATTAGACTTCGTATGAAAAGAATCAAACAATAATGTTATAACCAGCAGGTGAAGGCGTTGACTGAAATAATCAAATTTTGTTATTAGACTTTGTATGAAAAATATTTTTGTTAACTGTAGTGTGTTAGAATAGCAACAATAAGCTTAAGTCATCATGTGTGCCTCATGAAACCTGATTAGTTCATTAGGCATGGGCTTTAGATTTTCTCTTTGTTGAATATATTTTCTTGATTGTTGTATCCATGCAATACTAATCAAATATCTATATTTTAGCTAGATTTTTGTTTATTAGGTTTTAGATGGTTCTCATATTGAATGTTATCTCTTTAGGTTCTCATATTTATCCCGCGGCTCCAACCTTTGTTGAAGGGAAACTCAAGGTTCCAACTTGATAGACCCTCTCTTTCATTTGGTTTATTGGAGCATATAATTGGTAAGTTTGGTGACCTAAAAGCAGTTTTAGGTATAGGACATAGAAATTGAGGGGAATCTTTTTTTTCCTCTTCTCCAACGAATGCATTAACTTGGACCATGAACTAGGCATGTGCGCCCGAGGGAGGGAAGAGGAGAGAAACTTTGACATTTTTCATGCTTTGGATGAACATATCTATTCATAGCTTTCCTTTTCCATGGCAACGCATGAGCGTGGCGCCATCGTGGTAGAGCCCAGGATGAATGGTGGGTCCAATATAGAACTAGGAGGTAGGAGAACTAAGATAGGAAGGCGGTTGTTGCCCCTGTCCCTTGTTGCCGGCCTACCATGCGCTGTCGATCACTGGCTCACTTAGAACACGAGTTAGTAGATTTTATGTGATAAGAGTGAGGAGGATGGTACCATAGAAAATGTGGAAAACTGCATTTTATTAGAGATGACTTCGCAGCAAATTGCATGAGTGAGTGGTTTATATATTTTCTTCTTCAATTCGTACAACTTTTTGGTTAGGACAGAGGGGTAGATGCATTGGTGGTTGCTTCAAGAGTTAATAACGGACACGATGGCATACCAGTTGCATGCCGAACAACCGACATCATTTTTTTGTTTCATGGTAATGCACGACATTCAGCTATATGTTACAACGTGGCAATGTCTCAGGGGACATCAGGTCTGCCTTCTTGGGCGTCACAGGCGTTACACACCTCGTTCCCCCTGATGGCGGTGGCAGATAGCACGAACAGGGGGGAAGGGGATTAGGGCAGAGAGTGGGACGATTGGCAGGGGACTCCTCCTGGATGTTCCATGGGGTAGTACGGTGTGAAGGAGAAAGGACGCCATGGCGAAGGTGAGGTGGGCGTCATCCGGTATTAAAGGAGAGGGCACCAGCAAGAAATGTCCCTCTATGGCGGAAAATTGAGCGAGAAGGGGGTGGTCCGACAGGAAAAGGGAAGGGTGCATCGTCAGGTGGAGTTTTTGTGTTGAGACCACGTGTTGAAGGTAACATGAAGGATAATCTGGAAAATCACATATCTTCCTCACATATGGGCTGGATTTTGGTGAGCCCCGACCATCCAAATGGTTGGATTTTTGGCCACCCTCTACAGAAGTTCAGAATGAGGAAAAATGATACATTCTATTCTGGACAATAGATTAAAAACCGGTTTGGTCTATGTATCAAGAAAAAAACGCTGCTAGAGTTCAACAAGTAAAACATTGCTCAAGAACTGATGTGTGATTTATAATATTCTGAAGATTACGTGAAACAGAACCTTGCTGGAGCGACACTGTTCCGCATACAAATGGAAATACCCACCTTGGATATTCAATTCATATGTGCTGTCACTGAATTGGAATCCATTAACTCTCTCTAGTGTTCTAAGCCCCCAAAAGATGCATATATTAGAGTTTCAGAGAAGAAAATAAGTTTGTACCCATAATGACATACGTTGCAAGGACTCTATTGAACATAGAAGCTTCCACAAAATTTAATTTAAAAAGGGTGTCCTCTAAATCTAGCGTAGATGCATAACAACTGAAAGTGGAAAGAGTAACAAGCATACACGCGCCATAATTTTACTAATAACTACTTGCCTAGACATAATGGGAGTCATTGACAAAGGAGATGGATCCAAATCTCGGTATATATGTATGAGAGGAACATCAACTATGAAATTTACCTTGGAGATACTTCCATCCTATACAAGCTAAAAATAAATACTCGTCGACACACCTTTGACTTGAATTAGCATGGCTCTTACAATACAGTGTTCACTATTTTTCCGAAACCTACTTTTCTGAACCAATTAATAATACAGAGTGTTCACTATTGAGTACTGAACTGCACATAGTTTGCAATTGACGAAAAGCTTCATCAAAGTATATCTGTATATGTAGACACGGCCAAGGAGAGTACTCTGGCGAGAGCGTACGGCATGTGGCGAGCCGGCACGCGGCGCAATGGAGCTTGCCCCCGGCAGAGCTGATCTCCGAGTCCCACATGACGCCCTGGCAGACTACGATCTCGTGTCGCGTCGAAGAGGACGGACCATGGCGGTGGGGGGCTGGTAGGGCATGGCGGGGCCGAGACGTCCGCCCAGGATGCGGTTTCGTCGGCCGGCGAGTAGCCGGTCGGAGGTGGCTGGCATCGACGAGAACGGCAGGGTGCCGTCCCGATCGGACCCGGACGTCGAAAGGAAGGAACACGCCGGCAAGGCGATCCGACACGAAAGAAAGGAAGCATGCGAAGAATTTTTTGAGTCTACATTTTTTAACCGCTTTTAGTCTATACCTACAGATAAGGATGAAAATGGAGTGAAAACTTTCTGCTTTTCCGGCAGAAAAAACGGAAACAGAGATGAAAAATGGAAGTGGAAATGAACATTCGCAAAACAAAAATGGAAACGGAATTTTTTTTATGCGAAACTGGAAATGAAAACGGAACGATGTTTTCTGATGCAACCGGTGCGGAAACAAAATTTTTCGTTTCTGTTAATATGGAACTTTCTGTTTTGAACATGAGCACACGATTATTTTCCAGCCCAACAAACACACAATTAGGCCATACACACGATGAGTAGAATGACCCAGATAGCCCAATTTCTATGGTACTACTACTACATCAACATGGCAAAATGCGAGCCGAATCCCTAAGCAAGCACACCTCCGTCGCTAACATATCCTATTATATAGCCATGATATATCATAATATTTAGTAGTCACCTTTTAAATTGAACAACTTTGTTGGTTTCTTGTTTTTTGTCTTTGGTTCAGGGG
Source organism: Triticum aestivum (assembly GCF_018294505.1). Taxonomy (NCBI): domain Eukaryota; kingdom Viridiplantae; phylum Streptophyta; class Magnoliopsida; order Poales; family Poaceae; genus Triticum; species Triticum aestivum. Next base: position 609,560,682 of record NC_057814.1, read on the forward strand.
TCGCTAATTCCGATGAACACTCCACTTTCGCCTCTGTGGATGTGCCGCATTCGCTTCGTTTTCATTTCCGGTAGTATTCATTTCCATATTTGTTTCCAGGGTTTTTGTATTCGTTTCCGCTTCCGCAAAAAAATATGAAAACAAATGTGGTGGCACCCAGTTCCGTCCGTTTCCACTCTGTTTTTATGACTACCTAGAGAAGAATAAAGCTACTTAGTTTTTAGCACAAAATAAAGCTCATGAGTGTAAAAGGAGAAACAGATCGGCAATCTTATACTCTCATTAAGGTCACCTTTTTTTAGCAACTCTAATTAAGGTCATGTCTGCTCTGTGGAGAATTTGGGCCATGGGTCACGTAGGCCATCACGTCCTCCTTGGGCTCCCGACCCAGACGGGACAGACAGGTTCACCTGCTCGGCCCGCGTCGCTGGTTGGACGAGCGGCACGCAAGGCCTTTTGTTTTTCCTGCCGGAATACGCATCTTCGACTTTTTTTGAGTAATCCCACATCGCCTTTGCAACTGAGCGGAGGCGGTTCCTAAAGCAATAAAATCACACGCAGGGTCACCGTCCAAAGCATCCTTTCTCGGCCTCTTGGCTAAGATCAAGTGTAGTATCTGTTCTTATCAGTTTAATATCTGATACGTGGATCTACGGATCCATGAGACATTAAGTTAATCTTTTGTGTGGAAGAATTTGTCTATGTAGCTCGCTACATGGACGGTTCTCATGCGTCGGTCAAGCGTTGCACTATTGCTTGGAGCAGATGCACCCCAACCAAAACAAAAGAAAATGGAACCATAATCTTGACCTCAATGTCCATAGCATTTGTCGTGGAGGGTTCATTCATAATTTTAAATTTGAGCCAGCAACATAGTAAGTTGCAATCTGTGGCTTCTTGATCACCTGGATAATTCAATTTCAAGTGTATGAATCATAAGTAACAAGGGTTGCTTTGATTCATTGGATTTCCATAGAATTTTTGTGGGATTGTGATCTTACGGATTTTTCCTTGTGGTAGGTGTATGATTTGCAGGAATCCAGCTCTTATGAATTATTCTAATTTAGAACTTTCCCTAGTGTATTTCATAGGAAATTTTCCATGAGGTCCCTTTGAAAGAGTCCTACGATTTTTCTATGCTGTCATCGAACACCCACTTGTGTTAGTTCCTATCTTTTTCAATTCTATATGATTCAAGTGAGCAGGTCATAGCAATCTAATTTTTCTTTCTATTCCTTCGTTTTTCTCTATAAATCAAAGGAGCTGTAAAGGTCTCAGAATTCCTAAACATAGAAGCAAGCAACACCCAAAGCTTGAGGGTTTAGACCTGAATACCCAAAAGCTTAAGTGTTCACACCCAAGTTACCTGAAAAATAAGACGAATTATAGGCTATAGTCTCATTTGCACGGTCAGAACGACATGGCAACTGCAAGTCTCCTCGCAGTCACGCCCTCCTCTCAAGCCCTAGTTCCTACCGCTGCACAAGAGCGCCGTGTCACATATCTGATTAGTATGGTCCGCATTCTTTTTAGTTTTTTTTTTTGGTTTTGCTATCCGTCAGGTACCAATTTTTACCGCTCAGTGAATACTGCACTTGCCAGAGCGGGTCATATATATTTCCTTGTGTGTTGTGCATGTGGATTTTTTGTGTGCTCATTTGCGTGGGCGCCTGCATGCACCGGCGGTTACTAGTGTTTTTTAAAACGGGCACTTGCGCCGGCCCATGTAACATTTTTTTTCTGTGATTTAAAATGCAAAAAAGCACGTTCTAGTAGAATTGAACCAGCAACCTCCCTCATCAAAGGTAAGCTGGTGTAAGTGTTGAACCACCTGGCCAACCAACACGGATGTGCTAACCTTTAACTTTTCTTTCTTTTATTTGTTCTTTATCTTTTTTTTCTTTTTTCTATTTTCTTTTTTGTTTTTGTTCTTCCTGGACTGATGAATTGTTCACAAATACGTGAACCTTTTTCCCAAATCGGTGAACTTTTTTCAAAATCCATGATTGTTTTGAATTTCGATGATTTTTTTCTCAAAATCAATGAACTTTTAAATTTAGATGATTTTTTTTTTCAAAAGCGTTGAACTTTTTGCAAAATTGATAAACCTTTTTTCAAAAATCTTTTTTCCAAATTTTGGTGAATGTTTTTTCAAATTTGATGGATGTTTCTAGAATTGATGAACTTTGTTTTTTAAATCCGTAAGTGTGTGTGCCCATGTGCATGTCCAATGTTTCTGCTCTCTTGCCAGCCCAATGTTTTTTGGTGGCTCTGCCACTGCATGTGTGTGTGTGTCCGTGTGCATGTCTATGCATGGGCATGCATTCGTGTGTACTCTATCTGTTCCTAAATATTTGTCTTTCTAGATATTTCAACAAGTGACTACATACGGAGCAAAATGAGTGAATCTACACTCTAAAATATGTCTACATACATACGTATATAGTAGTCCATTTGAAATGCCTAGAAAGACAAATATTTAGGAACGGAGGAAGTACATCTGTTCGTGCGTGCTTGCGGGGAGGAGCGACAGTATTATCAAGATGCCTTTTATTTTGGGCGTGTCGAGATAATTAATTGTAACGTAAGCACTAAGTATAATATCGCCATTACATACTCAAGTTATATGCAATCAATGTGACAATCATTCTGTTGCGTGAAAATTGCACTGCTATATACTTATTTTTTATATTATAAAACAATACAAATTTTGTACCAATTGTTACAGTTTTTTGTGCCATCATTTGTTTTATGTTTCTTATTTCATTCTTGTCACAATTTTTTTTGTTTTTGTCTTTGCTTTTTAGTTTTGTATTTGTCTTTGTTTTTTAGTTTTGATTCCTTCTTTTTTTCAGTTGATTTTCTATTATTGTGTGTGCGCGCGCGCGGGGGGTATTAGGTATTCATTTCTCAAGTTCAGCCAATTTATTGTTCTTGTGTTCAGGCTTCGTGCATGTTCTTGTTTGCGCGTGCGTGTGCGTGCATTCGTGCATGTTCTTTTGTGTGTACGCCCGAGCGTGGCACGTACGTACGAACGTCTGCACGTGCGCATGCGAGAGAGAGATGGAAGATACGACACCAATAATGTGAGATTGAGTTCATGTATGGCATGCGGAGAGACGATTAGTTTCGATTGCTGTTGTCATGCTATCTGAAACACCCAATATAGCATGGTCATATACATGTAGTTTCATGCAATATGTGTGCAGATTGTAATGTCATTTTTTCCCGCAAAAAAAGAGATTGTAATGTCATTTTAAAATTGCACTACTATAGTTTCATTTTTAGATATTATGGAATAGTGCAAGTTCTACGAAATCTATGGGCAAGTTTTCATAATCATTTATTTTAAATTTTCTTTCTTAGATTTTTTTCTCTCCTTTAGGGTAATACTAAAATTCTTAATTCGTTTGACCTTAGAAAATAATGGTGTTGTTGTAATATATGACTTTATTCACTGACAAGGGAAAAATGTCTTGCATAAAAGTTATTTTTCTTTTCTCCTATATTCTAATTTTAATTTTGCACTTTTTGTTGTTGCTTAGACGATTTTGACTGTTAGATTTTCTCATATAAGATAACTACCTGCCATGCTTGCAAATTCTTTAAAATAAAGTTGAAGCCCTAGAAAAAACTCTGAAAATTTGAGTCATCTATTTTTTGGGAGAAACTTTCGATCTATTCATAATCAATCATGGTAGTGCAGAGAACATTAGTTATAAAAAAATTACAATCAGATATGCGGACCACCTAGTGACAACTACAAACACTGAAGCAGACTGATGACACTTCGCCGTTATTGTCCCTCCCTCTTTGGAGCCAGGCAAACTTTGTTGTAGTAAATAATCAAAAAGCCGTCGTGCTAATACCCCATAGGACCAACACACCAGAGCAACAACCATCGATGATGAAGAAAGTCGTAGATTAGAAGGATAAACTTGTAAAGTCCCAAATGAAGATGAACGAAAACTGCATACAAACAAATCCACCGAATAGGAGCAGCGACCAAATCCCATGAGATCTGGCGGAGACACACCTCTACATGCCCTCTGACGATGCTAGACACGCCATTGGGACGTGATTCAAATGTGGGAGACATTATTCCTATCGAGGGACATCGTCGCCGACACACGACCTCTAACCATGACATTGAACCTATCAAGAACAAGAGCGGCGTCTAGCTCCCACCGATCGGAGGCCGAGGTCCTTCCCACCTCCACGGCCCAAAGGCCATCAGAGATGGGGCGGATCGGCGGCGGTGCCGACGAGAGGAGGAGGAAACCTGATCGGTTGAGGTCTCGGGCCTGCTTGAAAGTGACGTCATCTTATACCCTCTCTCTATTTTAAAAAAAATTGGATGGGTTAGTTCATATGCGTCTGGACCATAATCATCTTTTTTTTGCTTGTGGGACCATAATCACCTTCCATCATGCCCTGATCATAATGATACGGGAAAAAATAAGCATGTGAAGATTTTTTTTGTCCATATATTTCTTTTAGTGCTTTTGGTCTACAATCTCGAGAATCCCACAAAAAAAAAGTCTACATCTTGAGAAGAATAAAGCCCGTGACTTCTTTTTAGCACAAAATAAAGCTCGTGAGTCTAAAAAGGAGATGTAGTTAAAAAAAAACAGAATTTTTAGGGGATTTTGTACATATCGGTAATACTTTTTCTTTTTTGTAAAACAAATCGGTAATCCTTTTTTTTCTTTGAGGACTGATGGTCGAGTTATCTAAGCTTATATCAGTACCTGCTAATTGCTCCTGCGAGAGCTTGTGTTTCTGCTCTTTTGTGAGCTCTTGGGTTTATCTGAGCGTGATAGATCAAACTGTCCGCTGTGTGGTTGGTTAGTTCTTTGGTGTCTTTGGGTTTTTGCCCCACGGTGAGCTGCTCGATGACAAGTGCTCACAGTGGGCTTCCCAAAAATGTGTTGAACTCGCTATCTCCTTTCTAGTTTCCTTTTGAACTCTGCTGAAACTTATGTATTTCTGTTATGATAAGTAATGGAAAGGGGTTATGCACGGTTCAATAAAAATCTTTTTCTTTTTTTATAAGATCGGTAATCTAATTAAGGTCACCTATGTGATGACAACATGGGCCATGGGTCATGTGGGCCGTCACGTCCTGCTTGGGCTCCACACCCCAAATCACTCAGGTCCCGCGTAGCTGCTGGTTGCACGACGAGCTGATTCGGTCTTCTGGTTTTGTTGCGAGAATACGTCACTTCCACTTATTCGAATAATCCCACATCGCTTTTGGAACCCAGCTCCGTTGGTAAAGCAATAAAATCGGACATAGGTTTACCGTTCAAAGCATACCTTTCTGGGCCTTTTGGCTAAGATCAAATGTAGTGTCTGTTTCTATCAGTTTAATATCGGATACGTGGATCTACGGGTCCATGAGATATTAAGTTATTTTTTTGTGGAGGAGAATTTGTCTATGTAGCTCGCTGCATGATCGATTCTCATGTGTCGGCCAAGCGTTGCACTATTGCTTGGAACAGGCGCACCGCAACCAAAACAAAATAAAACGAAGTACAGATCATAAATATTGACCTCGGTTTCGGTCCAAATCCGTATCTACAGCGCTTGTGTTCATTTGTCACACAGATGTAAGAAATCTTTGCCATTCAATCTGATTAGAATATCATAAAGTAAAAGTATAAGTGGCAGAATTTTTAAGAAGATTATAATGGGAGGAGGAATACCCAAAAGCTTCAGGGTTCACACCCGAGTTTCTTGAGAAGATAATAAACGAATTATAGGCCACGGTCTCATTTGCACAGTCCGGACCGACATGGCTACTGCAGCGTTGCTTCAGGGTTCAGAGACCAGAAGTACTCATACAGTAGAGGGGCATGTCATATGTTCGGAGCGAGACGCCCGATCAGTCCAGTCCAGCTCGCTTGCTTTGCTGCACCCGGCCGGAGCGAAGTCTGTTTTAAACCTTGAATTCGTAGAGGTGGTCGTAATCAAACCCTAAACCCCGAATCCCTGAAATCGGTACCCTGTATTCAATGATCCCGGTCAATCTCAACCCAGAATCTGTTTGATGTTGTTTGACGCACCATGAAAAAGGCGATCCCGGTTGGCACCCATACTACCCTCACTGACTATTTTGGCCCACATGTTATACCTATCTTCTTCCCTCAACGGCTCAGCCCGATAAATAACTCCATTAAGAGGGGAAAATAGGCCACGCTGGTCCTAAGAGGATGCGGCTGTAGCTGGTCTCTTCGCCCGCGCCCGCTTGCATCAGCCGTGCTACAGCCTCGGCGGCGAGACAGGACCCTGCACCGCACCGCACCGCACCAGTCTTCATCAACTACAGGGGACAGATAAGTAGCAGCAGTGTTGCCCGTGTCGTGTGTTCTCCAATGCGATCAATCGATCTACACCAGGCGTATATGTGCAGTTGGCTAGTGCAAAGCTAGCTACATACGTGTGCCTGTGTTTCGCTAGCTACATACGTGTGCCTGTGTTTCGTAGCTAGGAAATCCATCCAGCTGCTTAGGCACTACTCACTAGTTAGGCACTATGCAAAGGCGGCGGCGAGCGTCTAGTCCGAGCGTGTCTTGCGCCAACATCGGCGCTCGCGGCCAACCCAAGCACACGCGCGCGCCCTCCGCTGCCCGTCGTTGTGCTGACCATAAAGGCTGAGACGTACACCTCGACGTCAAGCTGCCGCGGGGGCGTAGGGCGGGAAGCACGCCCCCGACATTCCTCTCCGGCAACAGCCGCACCTCATCGGCGCTCTTTTCCTCTCTTCATCAGCGCTCCTCTCAGGCCACAGCCGCACACCGGCTCCCGCTGAGCCACCTCTCCAGCTACCACGCCCGCGCCAGACCCGAGCACGCGTGTACACAACACACGTTATTCCTGATGTAGGAAGATTTTTAGATGAATCTGTTGTCTGGTGAGAGAAAAGGGGAAGAAGACGAATATGACGTGTGGGTCCGAATAGCCAGTGAGATAAGCTAGGTATCCCGGTCGGGATTGTCACTTTTCCGGTGCGACAAATAGGCCTAGGGTCGAAATTGGATGGGATCGTTGAATACAGGGTGCCAAATTCAGGGATTTGAAGTTTAAGGTTTAATTCCGACAACGTCTACAAATACAAGGTTTAAAATAGACTTTACTCCACCCGGGCCGCAACCTCCGCCGGTACCCGTACCTGCACGCATAGATAATGGAGCTAGTTCTTCAGCTCACCATTTTTTTATTACAACACTTCCGTTCCGTTTCCGCACCGTCACGCCCGCATGTCGGCTCGGCGTCCCGTCCACCCACGCTAGCTGGACTTGCTCCGATTTTCTTCGTTTCCACCCAGCGTGCATCGATCTTCGACTGAGAATGTAAGATGGTGGGTTTTTCTGCTACTTTTTAAGTACAAGTTTTATTCAAGCTTTGTTTGGATCTTAGGCTGCATTTTCCTTCCACGTGCCATAAGGGATTGGGTCGCTCCATGCTTACCAAGAACAGGAGTTTTGGCACGGGAGCCCGTCAGATTTAACCGAGTCTCAGGCTCTCAGTTCATCGTTTCATAAAAGAAAATACCAAAAAAAAGAACAAAGTATGTGCCATGGTCTCATTTGCGCGGCAGTCGACCGGCATGGTTGAAAAAGAAATGGTTCAGGCAAATGGAGCGGCCGTTCAGATAGAGCAGAGATAGGCCCAAGCACACGAAAATAAGAGACAGAAGATAGGATGCCACACGAAAATTGTTCTGTATTGATCAGCACGAAGCACGAACGTGCAACTCTATCGTGGCTAACCAACCCCCTGTTAAAGGACCAGCTCATTAGCTGAAGACTAGATAGGGAGATTCTGTTACACTGTAGTACAACGGCTGCAGCAGTACAGTCAGCTTCGTTTACATTCAGGGTTCAGAGTTCAGACCGGAGTGAAGTGCAGACGAGAGACCTCTCCTGTCCTCAGTCGCATTCACACAACCCCGTTTCGCCTCGTTTCCTCGCCTCATATCCATCGCACATCTGCGCAAGAGCCGCCGCAGCCTAGTGTGGAGCGAGGCGCTCGAATCCGGCTTGCTTTGCTGCATCCAGCCGCAACCGCAACCTCGCCTGTACTATCTGAGAGTCTGGCCAGGTCCGCTCGTCGTCCCGTCCACCCTGGGGCCTGGGCTTGCTCCGAATTTCCTTCGGTCCGATCCAGCGTGCATGTGCATCGATATTTGACTGGGCATATGTATAAGATGATGATTGGATTTATCTGCCACTACTTGGCACTAGTTTTACTCGGGCTTTTGTTTGGATCTTCCCGATGGTACCATGCTTCGAAAGAGCAGCCGTTTAGCACGTGAACCTACAAAGCTGGCGACAGATCCCAATTGAATCTCACTTTGTCCATGATGAGAAGAAGAATATACTTCGGGACACAAGTACGATTCCCACATCACTAGCAGCCCCATGAAACGAAGCATGATGTCGTTGGCTATCTACTACGAGGAGACGAAAGCATGAGGAGCTTGTTGGTAATTAATCTCCATGATAAGAAGAAATGTTCTTTGCTTATTTCCGAAAAATACTTAGGCTTACCTTTCGCAACTCTGACAAGAAATTTTTTCTACCCTACAGAAAAGATGCGTTGGAACCTCTAAGTTTTTTCTAGGGCGACGAGATAATCTTGTAGTATTTAGGAAAGGAATTCATCATTTTTTTTCTGCCTAGCCTAGGACCCGCGTCGCTCCCATGGGTGGCTCGAGAGGTGAAACTCTAGATGCCACCATCGTCCCCTCCCCCGCCGTACTGTCCTCCGCATTCCCTTTTTGTTGCCGGAGGATGCCGGCCCACAAAGTCCTCAACTATGAACCGCGGCGATGGGAATCTCTTCATAAGCACATTTCGGGGGCGGCGACACATTGTTCGCGTGCTCGACGATAACGAGTTGGTTTCGTGAGGCGGGCGTATCTTGAAGGTGCGGAAACTCTTTTGTGTAGGTGTTGCGTGCCATGGCGACGAATGGGCTGTTGTGTAAGGAAGCGGGCCGATGGTGGTTTCTCCGTGCGGTAGTTGTTGTGTCGATTTTGGTGGCGTGGTGGGAATAGAGAGTGCACACAATATTTGTTTGTGATTTCGGTCCTTGATCTAGAGTAGCGTGGCGGTGCGTGGTGCATGGCGGCGCTATAGCATTAATCGAATATAGTTAAATGGCAATGCTCCGAAACATGCGGGGCTTGCTGGTGGAAGTGTGAGATGGTTCATTGGTTTGGGTCGATTACTCCTCTAGATTGATAGAAGCTTATTTTGTAGCCTGGGTGAAACTGAGTTCCACCATGGGCAATGCCGACGATGATGATGCCCGTGGGCATTGTTCACCTCATGGAGGTGTTGACGCAATACTCCTTGCACTCTTCTAGGTGCTCCGTGGGAAGTTTCATACATGGGGCATTCCCGGACATGTCAACATCGAAATCTTTGTATCATTTTCACCATTTGAAGGCACCGTTCTAAGCCCTTTACCAGTGTCGGTACCAAGCTTGTGCTAATTTCCGCTCATGATCTACTGGGCAGCAGGTCTCCCAATAAGGCTAGGGATTAGTAGTAAACGACTCATGTAAAAGAGCGCAACATAAAACCTCCATGTCGTGTCTCCAAAATAATGCTCAACAGAGGAACAACGTCAAGGACACCATCATCGCCGATCTGAATCCGAATCTATGCTTTCGCTTGAAGACAACCAACCAAGTCAGGAAGAGCCAAGTGACGACACACCAGAGCAACGTCTGCAAGAAAGAAATACGACACCCACGGGAGCCGTTGCGAATGGCATCGACGAAATATATATATGCATCTAAGCCCACCTTTTATTGCGTGTCGGACCATAACCATCTTCCATCATGCCCGGATCATAAATAAAGAAGTGCATGAATAACCTCTTCCTGTCACGACTAGTCGCATCCATGAGGCTTAGATCATCACCTTGTAATCAATACAGAAAAATGAAAGCATGAGAAGAATTTTTTGAGTCTATATTTTTTTAACGCTTTTAGTCTACATCTAGAGAAGAATAAAGCTCCTGAGTTTTTAGCACAAAATAAAGCTCGTGAGTGTAGAAGGAGAAACAGACCGGCAATCTTATACTCTAATTAAGGCCACCTTTTTTTTTGAGAAACTCTAATTTTTTTAGGGTATTTGAGAAACTCTAATTATGGTCATCCATTCTCTGTGGAGAATTTGGGCCATGGGTCATGTGGGCCATCACGTCCTCCTTGGGCTCCCGACCACAGATGGGGACAGCCAGGTTCACCTGACCGGCCCGCGTCGCTGGTTGGACGAGCAGTACGCGAGGCCTTTTGTTTTTCTTGCGGGAACACGCATCATCGACTTATTTGAATAATCCCACATCGCCTTTGCAACTGAGCAGAGGCGGTTCGTAAAGCAATATAATCAGACGCAGGGTCACCGTCCAAACCATGCCTTTCTCGGCCTCTTGGCTAAAATCAAGTGTAGTATCTGTTCTTATCAGTTTAATATCTGATACGTGTATCTACGGGTTCATGAGATATTAAGTTATTTTTTTTGTGGGGAGAATTTATCTGTGTAGCTCGCTACATGGATGGTTTTCATGTGCCGGTCAAGTGTTGCACTATTGCTTGGAACCGGCACACCCCAACCAAAACAAAGATTATAATCTTGACCTCCATAGCGCTTGTGTTCATTATCTAAAACAACATGTAAAATGTTCTTATAGTATGAGGGAATTTAGAAAGACTGATGATGAGAGAAAGAAGACCCAAAAGACTTCAGGGTTCACACCGGAGTCCCCTAAAAAAGATACTCAAATTGTAGGAAATAGTCTTATTTGCACTGTCCAGACCGACATGGCTACTGCAGCGTTGCTTCAGGGTTCAGAGACCAGAGTGAAGCACTCGTGTAAAAGAGGGACATGTCCTCGCCGTCAGTCACGCCCTCCCTCTCAAGCACGCTAGCGCCTTCCATTGCAGGAGAGCTCCGTGTTGAGTTATTTACCCAAAACCACCACATTTAGGCTAGGGTAACAACTTGGTACCACATTCAAGCCAAGGCACAAAAAACCACCAAAAATGCGCCTAATGTGTAATGCGGAGCACTGATTGTTTGATTTGCCCACGAAAACAGAGAAACCGACAAGTTGGCCCCACTTGTCGGACTGATGTGGCCTGCCTATGTGGATAATTCGCTGAGCTGGCCCAAGGCCCCACCTGACGGATGCATCTCTTCTTCCCCTTTCTTCCTGTCAAAAAAGAAAAAGACCCGACCATCCCGCGCCGCCGCCGGAGCCCAACCCCGGCGAGCCACCCCACCACCGGCGAGCCGCCCCACCGCCACAGCCACCTACCATCCGCGCTGAGCCGCCCTGCTATACCTCATTCTACCTCCATGAAGGCGGATGCAGCATCGGGCACCAGCGGCCGCCCGGATCCGGCGAGGAACCGCTCGGCCGCTCAGACGCTGCCTAGCATCAGCGCCGAGTCGAAGAGACCTCCCCCTGTGCGTTCTTGCTTCCGCCGCCACTTGCTGCTTGCCTGAGCACGTGCGCCGCCAGGGCCTTCTGGCTGGCGCGGCGAGAACGGGCGTGGCCATGGCGCTCTACGACAGTGCGCGCGTCCAAGGCCTCCCGGCGGGCGCGGCTATGGCGCTCGCGGCGAGCATGGGCATGGTCATGGCCCTCCATGACGTTGCGTGCAGCCAAGGTTTCCTGGCTTGCGCCGCTAGCACGGGCGTGGCTGGCGCTCCACGACGGCGCGGGCGGCCAGGTCCTCCTGGCGGGCACGGCCATGGGGCTCCAGCACGGCGCGCGCGAGTTCCCAACCAAAAATCGCCAGATACAGGCGCGGCAAAGGGCTGGGGCAGTGCGGCGATGACGGGGCAGCGCGGCGAGGTCGAGGCCATCCATGGCGGTGGGCATGTCAGATGGCTCCTGTTTGAGAGAGAGATCAAGATGGAAGGGAAAGAAAGGGGCAGCGAGGGGAGCTCCAGCGGCCTCACAGCGGCGGCCACGTCTCTGATGAACATCGACTAATGCGGTTTGGGTCTCTAGCTGGTTTGACACGGCTACCCACATTGTCGTAAAAGAATTCTAAGTTCATTCCTCTCTCATCTTTAAGAATCATATTGTGCAGGATAACACAACAAGTCATGATGTTTTTCAGGGTTTTCTTATCCCAAAAACGAGCAGGACCACGGACAATGGCAAACCTAGATTGCAAAACACCGAATGCTCTTTCAATGTCTTTTCGGGCTGCCTCTTGCACCTTTGCAAATTCACATTGTTTTTTTGTTTTGGGTTCTTTGATGCTCTTGACAAATGTGCACCAAGGAGGATATATACCATCTGCAAGATAGTACCCCTTTGTGTATTCATGCCCATTGATAGTGTAGTTGCAAGCAGGAGCATCACCACTAGCAAGCCTAGCAAACAAATGAGAGCGTTGCAACACATTGATATCATTGAGTGTGCCGGGCATACCAAAAAAGCAATGCCAAATCCATAAATCCTCGGATGCTACGGCCTCTAGCACAATTGTTGCATCACGAGACTTGCCACAATACATTCCTTGCCAAGCCTTGGGGCAATTTTTCCAATTCCAATGCATACAATCAATGGTACCTAGCATCCCAGGCCAACCTCTCCTCTCATTAGCTGCCATCAATTTCTTTGTGTCATCTTCATTTGGTGCCCGAAGATACTCGGGACCAAAGACACGGACGATCACTTTCACAAATCTACGCACAGACTCAATTGTGCTATCTTCACCAATGCAAAGATACTCATCGGCATAGTCAGCCGGAACGCCATATGCAATCACCCGCATAGCTGCGGAGATTTTTTGATATGCACTAAATCCCTTTAAGCCCGCGGCATTCCTTCTTTGAGTGAAATGCCGGCAATTTGCCTCGCAAGCTTCAACAATTTTCACAAAAAGGGATCGGCGCATTCGGTACCTTGTGCGGAAGAGGTGTGCAGGATATGTAGGATTCTCCGAAAAATAATCTTGCATCAACATCTCGTTTCCAAGATGGCGATTCCGCGGAATGCGCAGACGCCCGACAATAGATCCTCGCCTCCTCTTCCGGTACTCGTCTTCATGCTCCTTCACGGCAAGCGCCATGACCAATGTTTGCTGCCGAAAGGTCGCAAGCATGGTCTCCACACCCGAGTCGTCCGAATCGGACGAATCAGATAGCAAGAAATTCTCGCACGGGGTCAACTCCATCTACACGCACACCGGCGCGTCAATCTACTACACAGCTCGCAAAAATCACAAAAAAGGGACTAACCGGTGGCGAGTGATCCCGGGCGGCGACGAGGGTGGTGCGCTCGTCGGTGGTCGATCCCAGCGGCGGCGGCGATTGGGGGGCGGCTCTTCTCGCCGGATCCGGAGGGGCGGTGCAGCGGCTCGGCGCGGGAGGGGTGGGGCGGCCCCGCGGAGCGGTTCCGCCCGCAGATATGGCCGGAATCGCCGGCGGCGGGCGGGCGGCGGCGGAAGGAGGGGGAAAAGAGCGCGGGCTGAAATGTCCCTCCCGCCAACTGCTTCTCTGTGATGCAGGGCACCGCAGCCGCGAGGGGGAAACCCGCGTTTTCCCGGGTTAGGGTCGGGAATTTGCCGCGCCCCCTAAAAATTTTTGCGGGCCGGGGCGGGATGCGGGGTCTGGTCAGGCAGGCTTTCCGGCCCGTACCCGCATGTTGACGGTTATTTTCCTGCATGGTTCTAGGAACCAAAAGAAGACTTTGGGTAGGTCAACGATAGGCATTCACCCAAGCATACAGAGACAGATGGAATGAAAGAAAGAAAAAGTAGCTCCGCAGCTCGCCCAGAAGAAGAAAGACCCGCCGCTAACGATTTGGAAATCCCTGGTGGGCTGGGCCTGAAAGAGGAAGGGTTAAGGATTTACCCGGTGTGAGATATCGCATTATTCGAGGAACCCTAGATGCTGTCGCAGTAAAGAATCGTCAACAAGGGCGTTCTAGTGCGTTGGACAAAATGATTCAATCTGACTTTATCGGTATTCTGGATTGAGTAAAAAAGGGATATATGAAGTTCAAGGCCTTGCCAAAACCGTCATGGCCCTATTATGTATAGGCCGTACTAAGCCAATAGCGAATAACAAACTCTTTCCTGCTCCCTCAGCAGTCAAATTGACTTCCCCTGCTTGAGCGTAATGCCCGCCCCTGGTGTGGTGGAAAAAGCCTCGTTTTCTATTCCTTTTAAAGCTGCTGATGCGAGCTACCGAACAAACAAGATTAGTACAAAAAGCCACAATTACCGGAAGCTAGTGATCCCGCCCGGCCAGCTCAGCATGCTTTAGAGCTCCTTGATTGGTACGAGGTAGTGATAGCAAGAGGCAACTCTCAATTGTTGTAATATAGAGACCTCTTTCAATGATTATAGATCCAAGTAGTTTACGGGCAAGGAACATCGGAGAGCTAGAACAGTAGGCGGCCAAGCAGAAGGAAAGTCTCATCTGTCTGAGTAAACGAGAGAAGGAAGAGTATAAGTCTAAAGACAGAACTAACACCTATCTTTTTTCTTTAAGCACTGAACATCCGGATCCCCTTCCGACTTGCTTTTCCGGGCACTGGTCTTTCTAACAACTAAATTGAATTCTCCGTGAAGATGCGGAGTACCAACGGCTAGACGGTAAGACCCCGTGCACCTTGACTATAGCTTCGCAGTGACAACCTTGATCGAATGTGTAGGATAGGTGGGAGGTGGTGACACACAATGACCAATCCTGAAAGACCACTCTTTTGTCTAAGGATGCCTAACCGCCGCACCGATCATTCGGGGGGGGGGGGGGCGGGACACTGCGAGGTGGGTAGTTTATCTGGGGCGGAGCAAGAGCTATGAACAACCTAGTGACGCGGTGGCAAGCATCGATACGAGGAAGGTGATAGATCAGATACGATTTCCTTCATAGGATACTCTTTTTCCTTCGGATTGTGGAATGATAGGAAGGGCCTAATAGTAGTGATTTAGTGCGATGTGAGGTGCCCCGCGCGTGAGACTTTCTGAGGTTAAGAAAATAATAACAGGGCGGCTTTCTTAGACTCGGCTCTATAGCACTCTTTGAGTAAGTTCGTTAACGAGGTAGCAGTACTACACGAATGAAAACAGACCTATCTTCTCTTTCTTGGGCGGGGCACCAAATTCATGTATCTTTACCAATTAACCAATTTCTTGACGCTGGGGTGGATCCTAAAGAGATACCACTTCCTCATGAATTTATCTTGAATCGGGACCTTTTGGCTCAACTTTATCCTAGTTTTGCCGAAGGAGCAACCCCTTTTTTCACTTTAAATTGGTCCAAATACGCAGAATTTCTGACTTTTCGCGGAGGACTAGATCCAGTAACCGGTGGTCTCTGGCTGACCGATATTGCGCACCATCATTTAGCTATCGCTATTCTTTTCCTAATCGCAGGTCATATGTATAGGACCAATTGGGGTATTGGCCATGGACTTAAAGATATTTTGGAGGCTCACAAGGGCCCATTTACAGGACAAGGCCATAAGGGTCTTTATGAAATCTTAACAACGTCATGGCATGCTCAATTATCTCTTAACCTAGCTATGCTAGGCTCTACAACCATTGTTGTAGCTCATCATATGTATTCTATGCCTCCCTATCCATACCTAGCTACTGACTATGGTACACAACTTTCCTTGTTCACACACCACATGTGGATTGGCGGATTTCTAATAGTCGGTGCTGCTGCACATGCAGCAATTTTTATGGTAAGAGACTATGATCCAACTACTCGATACAACGATCTATTAGATCGCGTCCTTAGACACCGCGATGCAATCATATCCCACCTTAACTGGGTATGTATATTTCTAGGTTTTCACAGTTTTGGCTTGTACATTCATAATGATACCATGAGTGCTTTAGGCCGTCCACAAGATATGTTTTCGGATACTGCCATACAATTACAACCTATCTTTGCTCAATGGGTACAAAATATCCATGCTACTGCGCCTGGCGTAACAGCTCCTGGTGCAACAACAAGTACTAGCTTAACGTGGGGAGGCGGCGAGTTAGTAGCAGTAGGTGGCAAAGTGGCTTTGTTACCTATTCCATTAGGAACCGCAGATTTTTGAGTCCATCACATTCATGCATTTACCATACATGTGACTGTATTAATACTTTTGAAAGGTGTTTTATTTGCTCGGAGTTCCCGTTTGATACCCGATAAAGCAAATCTAGGTTTTCGCTTTCCTTGCGATGGGCCTGGCCGAGCGTTCACCGCACAGAGGCGATCTCGAACACTACCTATGATAATAAATCCAAAGGAAAGGTCGACAAAATGATTCAATCTGACTCCAAAATTCGTGCATAAGGGTAAGGAACTTTGGATGAATTAATGCGAATGGGTGTAAGCCTCCAGACCTATCTATAGTGGAATACTAGATTCTTTGCTACTTCCTGGATTATCCCTGTGTTTGCTGTTTCCAGATCCTGCCTTCTTGTCCTTTGCGCTCAAGTCTATGGCCAGTACTGCCCGGGGCAATATTAGCAGTTTTCTGAGGGTTCCATCGCCTCTTGGTTGGTTTTTCTCCGCAAGCAGAGCAAGCTAGTTCACATCCGATTATCCTTACCGCACTAACCATTGCTGGCGAGGTAGCCTTGCCGCTTCGAGTTAGCGAAGCGCTGTAGTAGCGTCGGAGACTATGTGCTATAATGCTGAACTAAGGACGTTCCGCCTTATCTATAGAAGCAGTCGACTGAGTTCTGAACGAATGGGATCCTTGGTGGGTGAATTCAAATTAGAGTCACTTGCGGATTTCTTCAAATTGTTGTAGTGTAGTATTGTGGTTTTTCAGTAAAGACCCCTGAATATGGGGCCAGAAATTGCAGAGGAGCAGGATCCGAAGCGGTGGCTGCTACAAGAATGGAATATTCCAAAGCATTCGCTTCTGAAAGAATTTGAACTAATTGTGCCACAGTCGAGCGTTTTTGTCCAATCGCAACATAGACACAATACAGTTTTTTATTTGCATTCACGCCTTTTAGAAAGAGCCGCTAAATTAAATTCTCTTTTAGGCGAAGGTCAATAGTTCAGCATTTAGGCCGTAACATTTAGCAAAAAACGAATCTGAAACCCAACAAGTGCTCTCCGAACCAAGCTAGATAGTCTCCTATCACTTGCCACAAAGATAGCAAACTCGATTATCGAATATATAAGGAAAGGGGCGACGGTTTGGCACCAGATATCCGGGGGTGTGGAAAGAGCAGCTGTGAAAAGCGGAAAAACCATCAAAAAACGACGATTGCTCGTGAAGGTTTCCACAGAAAGACCCCAGCCTAATTTCTAGAATAGGGCTGCGGGCAGGAGGGCTTTGTTTGTGCAATCTTGCTCGCAACACCCTCTCCTCCGGCGAACCTGCGATCGCCGCCTCTAACTGAATGCTCAGGAGCTGACCAGTGACATTTCTGTCTCAATTGAAGTCAACCTTACTATACTCGCTTGTAGGAGATCATCGCTCAGAAGGGCCATGTTTCCCGAGAGAGACTGCCTTCTCTCAGGCCCCCGGGTTTGGTACCAAATCTGGATAAACTCCTTTCGGTTCTTAAACCTGAGGAAATTCTATTTCTGGCTTTTCGCTTCCCCTTAGCTGAGGGATCTTCACTCCTGTCCTGCCATCCATATCCGTGCTCGGAAGAAGATCTAGTTTCAAGTCAGCTAGGAAGACCTCTTTCTTAAATTAAAGGGAAGGGGTCCACATAAGCCCCAATTCCCTTTAAAGTAGTCTGGCTGGATTGCTGCTGAATAGCTTGATGGGTCAGGGCAATAAGGTCACCCATAACACGGCTCTCCCACTGGAGTTACCTTAGCCCCGGGCCATGCTATTCCATGGGCTGGACTCCTTTTTACATGGACAAACAGGAAAGTGGAATCTGAGGAATTAGCTGGAACAGACTCACCTTAGCGGCCACGGGACGAGCCCATTCCTGACGAGTGATTTAGAAAGGAGTGAACGAACTACAGAATGTAGCGAGCCGCCCGCGTCAGACACATCACGAGCCGGAACAAACGAGTGCTTTCAACTCACGAGCCGGAACAAACGAGTGCTTTCAACAATAAGCAATACCCGAGCTTCCTTCTACGCTTCGTAGTCCTCGTATGAATTCGCTATCGCTCCGAATCGTGGGAGCCGCCAGTCACGCATGATCGCCAGAGCCTTTCTTGGCTTAACCTAATTTGTAGAAACCTGCGGCCTAAATTAAAGACTAATTCTAAACTAAAGAAAATAGAAATCGCCTAAGGCGCGTGCGGCCAAGGTCTTCCATAGGAGCTCGAAGGAAGAGGTCAATTGGAAAGTCTGGCAAAGGCGCTTCCAACTCCTGGTTCAGGGTCTGAGGTTACCAAACAAAGATGAATCCTGCGCAGATCAGGGGCCCAGCTAACGCGTGAAACACTCCGCCTGGGGAGTACGGTCGCAAGACCGAAACTCAAAGGAATTGACGGGGGCCTGCACAAGCGGTGGAGCATGTGGTTTAATTCGATACAACGCGCAAAACCTTACCAGCCCTTGACATATGAACAACAAAACCTGTCCTTAACAGGATGGTACTGACTTTCATACAGGTGCTGCATGGCTGTCGTCAGCTCGTGTCGTGAGAGTCGTAAGATCCCGGTTATAGAAGAAGAGTAGGCCAATCCCAATCTTAGGCTGCAACAAACAAGGAAATTCCTGTCATCAAATCGGCCTGCCAGACGTGGCTTATGTAGTGGTCGGCATTCCTACGTGCTCCGACTGATCCCCACTGGAGATTATATGAGGGGTCTTGGAAACTGCCGTGACGCTCAAGCAGGATCAGAGGTATCCGCTTTATTAGGGAGAATGCCCTCCGCAGTGGGTTATCAACCTACTCTTAGTACAGAAATGGGTTCTTTGCAAGAAAGAATTGCTTCTACTAAAAAGGGATCTAGTGACCCACTAGTTCGAGATGCACTGACCTTGGCCATTGCCTGCTAACTACGGTCCTCATTCTACTCGTCCAGCCCTCTTCACGAACTTGTACAATCAATGCCCAGGCCAACCCTACTGCTGAAGTAGAAAGCATCATATTCCGGTTTTTCCAACACTTGATCAGGAACCGGGCGCAGAAATTCCTACCTTTTCTAAAGTCAACAATTTCTGCAATCAGGGAGGAGTCATCGCCTTACTTGCTATACCTTAAACCTCATCAAGATCACCCACTTCCTACAATCCGGTCTGAACCTTTGGGTAGGCTCCGCAGGATCAACAACCATAGCTGCACGGAGTACGGTAGAATTCCCCGGTACGGTCATTCGGGAAGTCCCCCCGAGGACGACTCCCATACAATTCTTGCGAGAGCTGGAGAAGCGTCTACGGGTAAAGCACCGTTCTATTCTATGACGGCTAAGTCGAGGGCAGACACAACAGGTCACGAAGAGCTAGAGGATATAGAATTCCTATTTACCGGGAACGGAAGGAAACATCGGCTCTTCCGAGTGGAGAGTACCATTGCTGACATGATACAATTGGCCTTCCTCTTCAGATTTATTTAGAACTTCAAGCGTTCAAGGCAAGGTTGTGCAATCTCTCGTACCTGCGAGAAAAGGGCTTATTTACTACTTTTTATCGATCAATGGTCCACCGGTCCCATCCAATGAGGAGGCATGAACTAGGTTGTAGAGTACCATTCTAGAGTAACTCCTGGATTATGGCTTCAATTTCATCCGGTGGTGTGAATACCTATAAGGCCTTTGATTCACTGGTTGACCTTTTAGGGAGCGAGATTCTTTGGAATAAGATAGCTGCCCAGAGTTGACGTAAGCTGTATGCATTCGGTGCCCTCAAGTAGGTACGACTATGGATCATTCTATTCCTTTCCTTTAGGTTGTATGAGAACATATTACCCATCTTCGGGGACAAGGGGCGGAACGACCTTTATTTTGGTTCCGCTTCTTGCTCTAAGCAGAAAGACTTGTCGGAAATCGCCGGTTGGGTTGGTCCGACCAAGAAAGGCATGGGAGTGGAGAGGCTGCCGGATTGCGTTTCAAATTCAGACTTGTCTTTGTTAAACAACGCTTTCGGGTTGCCTAGACCAGACGACGTAGGCTGAAAAAAAGTAAACAGAAAACCACCCCTTAAACTCATTTGCTCAACATTCTTTCCACAGCAACTAGAAAAGTGGACCAGGCTTTTACGATTCTTCCGATTGACTTCTCTTCTCTGCTCCTAGCTCCGAATGCCAGTATGTAGGTGCTCTGTTCAGAGACCAAGGAAGCTATTAGTTTGAGTTCCTGATTTCCCTGTTGCCGATTTAGGCGAGCAGCATAGCCTGGCAGAGCCAGAGGAAGAAGTCCGTCTTGTTAGCGAGAGCCTCAGACTGGCCTGCCCTTCCAATCGGGGTTATAACGGGTTTCGCCATTCTTTTCTATGAGGAGCTCTATTTTGCTAATAAAAATGTAATGCTACCTCCCTACGGCGATTCATAACTAGAAGAACTCGTTGGCACAACCGGACCTTATTAAAGGCCTCGGCCGTCTGATCGACTGAAAGATCTTATCATAGAGTTCTAGTATGGGGCGCTAGAAAGGTTACCGAACCAGGGTTAAGTGAGGCTGTTCAAACTCTTCGCCTTCCACCTTCAGCTAAGCACCTAACCCGTGGGACGGGACCTTCGGTCTAGCCTTTGTTCGGGTCGTGTTATGGCAACCTGATTGTGATAACAACATCAAAGCCAAGAAATCAAGGTCGAACAGTTCGTTCTGAGAAGGGAATTAGAGAAAAAAGAGCAGCAGCTCAGTAATAACAGGAAAATGAGCTATTAGTAGAAACTACCTGGAATTGTCGTGAACCATCCGAGAGTAACCGCGCACCCGAGGGGCCACAAGCACCATCAATTGCATTATCCCCGGTACCACACATCACTCCAATCAGAATAAGCGGGAATGCTGCCCTGGAACAATAGCTGTCCGTAGCACACCCTGCAATGACTTCAACCAGCGGACCAGCCTATCCAATACCCTGAAAACTAGATTCATGAAGAAGCCCAAAAAGTGCCGGGCTTAGTGCAGCCCTTTCATTCACTTAAGACCCAAAGCAGAAAAGGTTTGCAATCCATATACTGGAATTTGGTTCCACCGAAGTACAAGGACTAAACTGGTCGACTCCACCGCAGGGTGCGAGCTTGTTCATTCTCTTTCTATTTCCACTGGTTTCTTTTGTTCACTTGCAATGCGGCATTTGAATCCATTTTACTCCACTGAGGGTGACCCGATGTGCTATCATGTAGTGCCGTAGCTTCTTGACAGCGAACACCAGTGCAAGGCAATATATTTAGAATGCTTTTAGGGCTAGTGGAATGAGGCTGGAACCCATCAATATCGCTAAACCGGGAGAGTTGCTTGTGTTGGGTTCAAAGTTTCGCTCTACCAAGGCAAGATGGTCCGAATCCACTCTGACAAAAGAAAATAACAGACTAAGCCGTGCCGTAAGGGGGGCATTCTCCACACGGGACGGGGCCAAGGCCTTCATGTATGGGTGACAGATCGGCCATAGGAGTACTCCGGGATATACACCAGGGCGGAGCAAGGACCCTAAGAATCTGGAAGATATCTCGAGAAAAGGTTTTAGCACCGGTCTCTCATATATGTACTCAAGTTTATCCGAAGTATCCCAATGGTGTAAGACCGTCGACTATTTGGGAAAAAGGGGGAAAATCACTCTGATCTCTGATTTCGGAGAAATAAGTGGCTCACGAGGAGAGAGAGAGGCCTACCTATGAAAACTAGTATGTATCTTTTTCTTGGTTTAAGCAGTGCAGGAAATTGTCGGTCCTAAAAACAATGTGTCCCCATGATCATTTTACATCACGATATCTTTTTCTTCTGGTTATGCGTTTTCCTCTTCACTTTTATTTTTATTTATTTGAAGGAATCGTCCGGGCAGAAATGGGGAAGAATCTCTTCTGTCGCAGAGGCCTCGTCGAGTGCTTCCGCTACGCCAGGAGATGATGATCCACGAAAAAACAAAGTGGGACGTCAAGACGCCGATGGAAAAGATGGGTTTCGGTCGGAGCCATCCGCAAGCCGCACCCCGCCCAACCCAGAAGTACCCTCCATTTCGTTGTTGAAAAAGCAAATAAAGAATGTTCTGAGATCCTGTCGAAATCATAAGCTGCCCGAAACCAAATTGGAAGAAATTTACAGGGATCTTAACCTGGAAAATGCGAGCTAGGAAAAACGGGTAAAAAAAACCCAGGTCCTCGAGGGCATTTCAAGGCCTGACCAATCGGCTCGGACACCAGACCACTTGTGCCCGCCCATTCTGTCTCGCCCTAAATGGAATGGCTCTCTTAGTTACGCTGTGCCCCGACCCGAGTCCCCACGTCCGCTTTTATCCGCCGATCCCTTTTTTGAGAATAAAAGGGGGTTTGAGGGTGTCCCAGCCGGTTCCCATGTCCACAAAAAGCTAGCGGTTCGACTCTTGCTTGAGTTTGATAGGTGAGATATTTATTTAAGGAGGTACGTTCTATTTCTTTTCCTTTGTTTTATTCTGGCTGCGAGTTCACTGGGAAGAATGGCGTCCATGCCAACGACTAAGGAGAAGGGGACCAGTGGCTATACAGATTGACGTCCGATAAGCCCAGAGAGCCTCAAGAAGGCGATCTGGCCAGTCTCCTCTTCCCAGCTCCGCCACCTCCTTTCTACCGAGTATGCTCTACTTGAAAGCGGATTAATGGCTGCAAAGAGGAAGGGCTAATTGGCTCCGCCATGGAGACCGAAATACGAGCTTCTTTCATCACATCATTTTGCAACGGTTTTGACAGTACGATGGTTAGCTGTTCACGGATTAGCTGTACTGGAATGACAACACATATGAGAATCCGAACGGAACGGATTCGAACTTCTCCTAGAAAAGTTTCCGGTGCGAAATTCAAAAAAATGAGTAATTCAAAGGAAAAATGAATTTGAGGCATGCGCCGGACTGAAGAGACTGACCTGGGTTTTTAGATAGTGGTTGATTGCCCTGGATTCATAACTACTACCCTCGAGTGTCTTCTTGGATAGTTATAGCGGCCCATAGGCGCAAGATGTACCTTGTGGAGGGCAGCGGAAAAATCCTGTGGTAGCATGGGATGATCGGCACTTTAGTTTTAGTTATTGATTTACGCATCACGCATTAACTAATATTTATGGGGCTGGAGACTTCGCTAACTGGAAGCAGTGGAAGAACTTCTTGATACTTTTTTCTCCTCACAACTCTCCCATAGGAGGCCATTCAGGCATTGTGGCTACTTATCAAAGGGTAAAAAAGCGCCTCGTGCACAGTATGGAAGGAAGAGGAAAAATGCACGGTACGCAATGTATGATGAGGTTTGTCTTGCTTTGTCTTATAGTGATTGTGTGCCAGGGGTCAGCGAAGAGACGGGACGCTATTGTCCCGGACTACTTGGACTAGTCTACTAGGACTCGGGGGAGTCACGATGGATCCTTTTGTTTTCCCGGGTTCAATGGACGGAATGCTTGTGGAATTTGACCGAGCGGATCAGTCACCGCTGAGTTCTGCTTTCCTCGCAGAGTTGGTTTTAGCCGGAACCGCGCTCTGCTTTCTGTATAATTGTGCTTATGCAGCTAGAAACCCATTTTCTGTTTCTGTCATTTTCCCAAATGTCGGAACTGTTATAGTCCGAATACTCATAAGGTTGGGTCGACGCCCGCCTCCCCCCAAACTTGACTTGCAGGGGTTGGGGCTTTGGCTCCAGGCTCAAACTCTATCTTGTGGTAGACTGCCCTCCTAGGGAGCGCTTGGGAAGAAAAGGCGAAGCCTTCTCTTGGTTTCCCAACCTGTTGCTTCTAAAGGCTGCCCTCTCTCGGCTGGATTTTGGTCCAGCCTACTGCGAGGATCCCGATTCTTGTGCTCCCTATGCGCGTGTTCTTGATCACCGAACAAGTTACAAAATAAGTGCTAGTGGGTGGTTTTTCATTTCTACAACAGGTGCTTGGTTCAAAAAAAGCTTATGAGTTGAGTTCGTCCTCAGCTACGGATTGGGGGCAGCATTCTCAGATTCCATGAATAAGGGCTCCGCTGGCTACCGGGTTCAGAGAAGTTTGTAAGCTCTTTCTCTTTTTTCGTTTTTCGCCACCTCCTGTGTCTTTCCGTTTAAGGTCTTTAATTTTCGGCATTAGCTTCGTTAGAGAAAGCCATGCGCCCAGGGTCTCAAAAAGGTCTTAGCTAGAGTCCTTAGGGATGCTTCAAGCTAAGTCAGTATGGATCTAATTGATTGCTAAACTGAAGGAACGATCTCTGTCGAAGATTCTCATTCTGAAGCAGGTGTAGGCGGGCGGGCACTTAACCAAACTCAGGTTGACACAAACTATACAAAAGTCTTAATTAGGGTGTTTTTTTCCGATCAACCCGAAACTCCGAACAGAACCGTCAAATCTCTATTTCAGACCATAATCTTTCGATCCCTTTACCGAAGTGATTGATAGCAGGGCTAAAAAATCATAGGGCTTCTTCTATTTTTAGTGTGAACTCACTTCTATTCTATATCAAGATAGGGGCTTCAGTACTTGTACCACAAACAACTCTCCTGAACCTGTCCACGCCCGTGGCGACTGTTTCAAGCCATACAAAGATTTCTTGAGCCTACACACCTTCCCATCAGTCTGTTTGTTCCAAAACCTGTGCAACGAAAGATCCCTCACGAGTTCCAAACCTGACCTTCTTTAAGCTGCTTCGACTACGGGAACCACAAGGAAAACGGAACACGAGCGGGCTGTTTTGCCAGTCTGTCTGTCCCCAATAATGAACTCTCGCTGACCGCGCCCTATAGGGATCATCGAATCGATAGCAATAAGCCCTGTTTGAAGAGGTTCGTATACGGAACGCCTGGAAATTCTACTTGGAGCAGGAGATTCAATTAAGCGAGATTCGGAAGCTACAATTTCGCCTCTTTCTCATCTTGTATAACATTTCCTTCATGTTCCAAAGAAGCAATATTACATTTTATGTGTCTTCCATTGGACTCGCTTTGTATCTCCGACACACAAGGAAGGACGCGGTGGGAAGAAAGCTGCCCCGCTAGTTGAACCGCGTCCAGTAGACGACCTCTTCCGCTCATCCCCTTCGTCAGCTCTTTGATAGGGATTTTGGCTGATAGTTTTCGATGAAGCCACAGATACTACTCTTGTCTGAGACCTGTTGGCTTCATCCAGAGGGAGATGTGGTGCATGGTCAACTCAGTAAACCTAACATCTCTGATCTCTGATCCAATTTCAACCCTACTGAACTCTTAAGAGTAGGTGTTTCAAGAACCTAAGTCCTTACAAAAAAAAGAAGCAGCAAATCCTTCTCTCTATTCTACTATCCGATCTCGTCTGTTGAAAATCGATAGCTATTTCCATATCTTTTTTTAAGTAATGAGCCTATCCTCTATCTTCTTTTTTATGTTTATATTTCAATATACCGAAACCTATATAAGACTAGATAAATATTAAGAGGACTCTTCCGCCTAGATAAAAATATATCATGGTCAGCAAAGTTGTTTCTTTATTTTTATTTGCCCTCTAGTTAATAATTTCAATTTCATTAAGAAAAACTAACTAAATAAATGGAAAATGAAAATTAATAGAATTCTTTTTTTTCTTCAAATCCAAAAAATTTCTCTTTTTTATACATAGGTCGTCGATTCGGCATTGGTTAAAAAAGGGCAGGGTGCCCCATCTCCTGCTTACGGCAATATCTGCTTCTTTTTAGCTGAAGACAAGGGCCCCTCCTATAAGGTATTTTGTAGTTGGTGGGAGCGCTTTGGCGCGCAGGCCAGTCTGAGGCTCTGGGGATGCGAGGCCATTGAAAGTGAGTATCCCATATTCTATGACGGAGATAGAGCATTAATTGCAGTCCAATCCCTTTATTTTTCCAAAGGTAAAAGATGGAACAGACCGAATCCAAAATGGAGGCGGGTGTCCCTTTCCTAATGCTTTCATAGCTTTTGCTCGTATCGTCGGAATCCGAGCTCTATGGGCTTGGTCTCGAAAGGTATAGATACCACCAGAAGCTTGGAAAGAAGAAGGAATGTCGACCTACCGCTCCGTGGGCTTTGAACCTTGCTTTTCTGTAAAATTCTCAGACGCTATAGCTGTGTAAAAACCTTCGTTTTCTTGTTTAGATTCATTACTTCAGTGATTGAACATGGGCAGATACCTATAAGGACCCTATTTCATTGACCTTCGCCCTTTTATATCCCTCGTTAAGATATGTTATCCGGACCAACTCCCACGTAGAAAACCAAGAGCAGTGAGTTACAAAACCAAGAGCAGTTAGAATCGCGTAGCTGCGTGCCCCTTTTTCTGACTAGCTTCTTGTGAAAAGCATTTCAGGCACGAGCACACCTGATGAACTCAGAAACCTACTATGGAATCAATCAACCCATCGCACCCGAGTGCTCTGCTCTCCAAGCTCTGCGCAGGTGTTTTTACATTAAAATCCCCGAACGATTTTATGCTATCAAAGTAGGTGGATTGGTCTGTGGTGCTCACTAAACCTGCTATTGGACGCAGCCATTGGCGGGAATTTCGCCCGCATCCGATCCCCAATTCTTGTTCACCCCGGATGATCGTGTTGGGTAAATTGAGTTCAAATCGAACTCAAAAGCAACTAGGCAATCCAACTTCCATTGAAGCAGCTTCCCTGGAACTAGCTGCCATTGTATCGGTTGGTGCCATTTCTTCTCTTGGAGGCAGGGC